>NW_021604641.1:4033454-4034457 GCF_004785775.1 Grammomys surdaster | reverse complement strand
CTCTCTGTCTCTCTCGCTCTGTCTCTCTCTCTCTCTCTCTCTCTCTCACTCTCTCTCTCCCTGTGTGTGTGTGTGTGTGTGTGTGTGTGTGTGTGTGTGTGTGTTGGCATCTGAGGAGGCTGGAGGTATCACAACACTAGTTATAGGTCATTTTAAGCCATCCAATATGAGTACTAGAAATCACACACAGGTACATTTCAAGAACAGTTCATACTCTTAACTTCTGAACCATATATCCAGCCTTTTCAATATCTTATAAAATGTAATAGGCACAATATTTTATATTATGTTAAAAATATGAAAAAATATCTGAAACCAGAATTTGATATTTAACTAACTTATCACCTGAGTTTTAATGAAATTCTATGCTAATTTTGGGAAAACTTCATATATACATACAGATCCTTTGATTTGAGTAGTTTAGATGGGATCTTTTTGTCACTGAACTACCCAGAACACTTATCTACATTCTGACCAGTGTTAGTTTCTACATTAACTGACATCCACTGCAAATAGAAATTTCTCTGATGATGTCTGATGGTTGTGGAATTTGTGACCATAAAGTTAAGAACAGATAGAGTACTCTGATCTTATGAGCATTTAGAAAAGTAATAAAAGTGTACTACTTCTTGAAGACTGTGAGCTCTGCTACCATCAATTCTTGGAAAGATTTATAATACTATTTATATTTTTCTATACTGTGGGCCTTAAATCCAATTTGATAGAAGGTGGTTATCACCATGGTATTCATGCCACTCTTGCATTCATTGCACATCATTGCTCTATTTCACAGTGTGCACAATCAGGTAGCAATACTAATTATGACTTTCTTCTCTGAGTAGTTGGATACTACCTTCTGATACAAAGAAAATTACACACCAATGAGGAAGTTTCATGGTCATAATCAACTTGATTTTTCACACACACATACACACACACACATACAGAGGCATCAGCGGCATGTCCTCTCTCTCTCTCTCTCTCTCTCTCTCTCTCTCTCTCT
>NW_021604641.1:3992795-4033354 GCF_004785775.1 Grammomys surdaster | reverse complement strand
GACTTTTTTGTTATAGCTAAATATTATTTCATTTTGTATGTATGATATTTTGATTATCTATTCATAAGTTTATGTTTATAAATAGACTGTTTCCATGTCCTACCTATTGTGAATAGGGCAGCTATTACTAGGGATGAACATTTGTTTTTATAATTGGAAAAAGTCATTAGGATATGTGAACAGGAATATAAAGTACTATCATATAATGTATGCATTTCTAGGGTTTTGGTCAGAACTGATTTCCATAGTAGAATACAATTTGCATTCCCATCAACAGCAAATACACTTTTTTCTTCATATCTTTGCCACTATTTATTATTTTATGATTTACAAATTTTACTCATTTTGACTGGGTAATAAAAAATCTAAAACGAGTTTTCTTTTATATTTTTCCCATGGCCAAAGATGGCGAACAGCCCACTATTAATTCAGTAGCTTGTTTTCTTGTTTAGTTTTTTTGTGTTTGTTTACGCTTATAACAAACCCTTATCAAAAGTACTGAGGGCAGAGACTTCCCACCATTCTTTACACCAACTTTTAATTCAATGAACATTTCTTTTTGCAGTACACAAGACTTTTAATACCATTTTCTCTCCAATTCTACTGTTTCTATTCCTTTGGTGACTTAAGTCTAGTCACAAAATTCTTAGCCTGAATCCTGAACTATACACCCTACTCTTTATTCTAGGATTTTCATGTCTAACAGTAAGATGTTTGACCATTTGAATTGATATTTGGTCAGCTTTAGAAAGGGGTCAACTTTCATTCTTCTACATGAAGATGTTCAAATTCCCAGCACCATTTGTTAAAGGTACTATATTTCTCCTATACACAATTTTGAAATACTTTTTTTTCAAAATTCAGGTAAATATTGACTCACATACCTGTCCTCAATTTTATTCAATTGGTTAATATGCCTTTTTAAAAAACTAGTATTATGCTATTGTGTTTTTTGTTTGTTTGTTTTGTTTTTGTTTTTGTTTTTAGTATGGCCTTCTGGTATAATTTAAATCATGCCTGGTGATGCATCTACCAGTACTTTTATTGTTCAGGGTATTTTGCTTATCCAGGGTCATTTTGTGATTCCCATATTAATTTCAAGATAGTTTTTATTTTAAATTCTCTGAAGAATTGCACTGAGATTTTGATGGAAATTTCATTGAGTTATAGATTGTTCTGAGAATTGTGGCTGTTTTCACAATATAAATCATATCAATCCATAAACATCTCCTTCTTCATCAATTTCTTTGCTTGAAATATTGAAGTTTTGATTACATAGGTCTTTTATTATTTTTTTTGTTGGGTTTATTCCAATGTTTGTTAAGGCTATTGCGAATGAAATTGATTCCTTGAAGTATTTCTTTTATTATGTTTGTCTTAGTCATATTGGAGTGATACTGATTTGTGTAGGTAAAATTTGTCACCTATGATTTTTGATCCAAGTCTTTATCAGTTGTATTATTTGATGAAGAAAACTTGATGATTTATGTGATTGCTTGGATGAGTTCTTAAACTTGGTTTTCACTTATTTTCTTACCAATTTTTACATTTATGTTCATAAAGCTCATTTTTTAAAAATATATGTTCTATAAAGCTCTGTGTTTTGTGGGTGTTCATATGACTCAGTCTTTCTATGGTTTCCCTTTGCTCTGCCTTTAACTGGGTTCATATAATTCCTTCTTTATATAGTTTTTTTAAATCCAAGTAGTATCTAAAAAAAATGGAAGTATTCCTTTCTCCTGTATTTTATGTAATAAATTTAGTGATATTGATATTAGTCGTCTCTAGAAGATTGGGTTGAACACATCTGGTTCTAGGATTTTATTAGTTTGGAAATATTTAAGAGCAGCTTCTATCTCATTGATGTTTAAATAATTTATATTATCTTTATTTAATTTATATACAATATGCTTTAGAAGTTTATCCATTTCTTTAGATTTATGCTTTATAGAAATGTGTTCTTTCATTGTTTGCATGATTCACCAAATTTTCTTAATATCTCTTGTAATGTCTTCCTATGGATCATTTTTCCCTTTCTTTTAGTAATTTTGGTAAGAGTTTTCAAATTTACTTATCTTTAAAAAAACAACTCTTTGTTTTATTGATTTTTATTAGTAGTTTTAGTTCTATTGAAATAATTTTTGCTGCAACATTTGTTATTTCTCTTTATGCATTATTTTTGTAAATGGTTTGTTGTTATTTTGTTTGTTTGCATTTAGCATCTGTAATTTATTTAATATCTCTTTAATATTTTTAAATCCACATACTTAGAGCTATAAGTTTCCTTTTAGAATTGTTTTCATTGACGCCTGCCTTCCTAGTGATACCAACTAAATGCAGAATAAAATACTGCAATGATAATAAGTACGAACACTGAGATCAAGGCAGAATGAGGCAAACTAGTTGAATTAGAAAGGTCTCCAAAGAAGGCAAATGCTAGAGATGCCTCCACACTAACAGTTAGTTGTTCAACAAATACCCCAAGCTTAACATCTATGTAGAGGGCTTATATAACTTTTAAAATCTACAAACTCAAATATATGATCCTATTGACTTCACCTCATTCAGTATATCCTACTTACAAAAATGGAGACCAAGAAAATATACCAGGTGATAATGTAGGACAGAATAAAGACAGAAAGATATAGAAAATCATAAATGATGATATAGTGCTAATTTTCTTACTAATTTCAATTCTGTAATAGTTTTCTTTTCTTTTGTCATGAATAAGTACATAAAATTTTAAATAAAATTTTCTCTTACACTAAAAATATTTTTTGTTCTTAAACAATACTGTTTCTCTTCCCTCTACTCCTTCCAGCCATCCCCCTTCCACAGCTTTTCTGTCTATTATTAAAAATCAAAGAGGTTTCTAAAGGTTAACAAGGAAATAAAATAAAATAAAAATAAAACAAACATATATTGGACAAAAACAAACAAATAGAAGTAAAATGTCTCAAGAAAAGATGTAAGAAACATTAGTCATTTACACACTCATGAAACCCATAGAAACCAAAAGCCATAATGTATACACACAAGAACTAAGAGGGAAAAAGAAAAAATAAATAAAATTTAAAAAGAACAAAAGACTGTGACATGTTTTGAAACAAGGGACTTCCAAGGATGCCATTGAGTCTGTCTTCTGCTGCACATGCAGTCCACCCTTAAGAGTGGCTTATTTTAGCCATGTGGTGATGGTGGCACATGCCTTTCAAGACCAGCCTAGTATATAGAACAAGTTCCAGGATATCCAGCACTACACAGAGAAACCCTGTCTCAAAACAAAACAAAAACAACAACAACAACAACAACAACAACACACACACACACACACACACACACACACAGAGGAAAAGATAAAAAAGAAAAAGAAAACCCAACCCACCAAGCAAAAACAAACAGTGTCTTGTTTTCCCAGAAAGATTTCTTTGGGGAGATGAAATATCCATTTGCAAGTAGTTATCAATTGGAGATATCTTCTGGGTTAGGGGTGTGGACATGTGCCTACTTCTCCTATTAGTTATGGACACCATCTAAGGAAGATCCATATAGGCCATCTGCATGCTGCCTCCATCTCTGTCAGCTCCTCTGTTGAACATTCCTGTTGATTTAGAGGGCCTTACCTTCTTGGTGTCCTCCACCCCCGCTCAATCTTGAACACTTTATACTTCCTCTTAACTACGTTCTCTTACCCCCTGAGTGGAGGGATTTGATGGTGACCTCCCATTTAGATCATACCATTTAGGGCTGACTATAATTTGAACTGGCAGTGTTTCTTTGGTGGATAGATGGAAAAGGTCATGTGGAGCTAGAGAATGTAGAGACAATGGAAATAGAATTTGAGGGTCTCCAATACAAGAGACATGATATTTGTAGGAGGAAAAAATGGAATATAAAAGAAGTGTTTTACAAGTCTATAATATAATCCCTCCTACTCTTAGTGAGACATGAATAGAAGAGTTGTAAATTAAGGTATGCAGTATAGTCCTTTTTACACTTAGTGTTAAAGATTTAGGTCGAAGTGTGATTTAGCCTTATTTTATAGAAATTATATCCTCCTTTCTTCTGCTTAAAAAGTTAATTTATATAAAGTGCCCACATATGCGTGGATCCTTGTTGAATTAGAAGCAGATTTTAGCTTTGGTGTTAGTATTTGTATATGCTTTAATATCAAGTATGGCATCTTCTCAGTAAGACTGGTTCACAGTAACTTCATATTATTTATTTTTGGTAGATGGAGTGGACGCTTTTACAAGATTTCTTAAAACTGAATTCAGTGAGGAAAACATTGAATTTTGGATCGCCTGTGAAGATTTCAAGAAATGCAAGGAACCTCAACAAATCATCCTAAAATCAAAGGCAATATATGAGAAATTCATTCAGAATGACGCCCCCAAAGAGGTACTATGACAAATGAAAGCACATGAAACTCCTTGCCACCTTCATAGGGTCTGTTTCACTAAAGTCGACTCCTCATTCATTCCATCAGGGAGCTCAAGATTTTACGTTAAAGCAAAACTGTTTAGTTGCACAATTCTACTATTAACAGAGTACAGCATAATATGATTATGGGTTAAAAGCATAAAGCCATTCTCAGAGTTAGACGAAGAGTTTTTAATGACATGGCATTTTGATTCTTTTTCTAATCTGTATTAACTATTTTAGCAGAAACAACTACTTAGAGTCTAAAGATCTCTGAAACTGCTAAAGACAAAACAAACATATAAAAACACGATGTAAGGTTAAAGTGAACCAGCTGCATGGCTTAGTTGGTTAAAAGTCCTTGTCTCCAATCCTGAAAGTGTAAGTTCAATGCCTAGTCTCAACATGATGGAAAAGGACCCAACTTCCCAAAGTTGTTCTCTGATCCTCACACTATGCCATGGTATACATGTCCCCCAAAATAACAAACATAATTTTAAAATAAGATTATCTTATACAACTATGTAAGGTTTTGTTTGTCCAAAGAAATTATTTCATCAGTCTGGGATAGGCTAAAAGAAGAAAATTAATAGACAAATGATGTAACTCTCATTTGAGAATGTTTCAATTGTTCTTTTCTTTGCTTACAAACTAACTGAATTGATCTTGTAGTATACTTGGTAAATTGACTATGAGTCTAGTAGATATTGCTAGACTGTCATAAAATGTTAAAAGTTTTGATGTTTCAGTTTTGTACCCAATAAATTGTATTCCATTTCTAGATTAGAACACAGGCATTCTTACTGTTCAAGTATAAATTAATACTATTGTATTAGCCTTTTCCTTCCGTAACTAAGCTCATTCAAATTGAAAACAAAAAGAAAATGTGTTATCTCGCATATCAGAGAACATTTGGTCCTGTTGCTTTGGGTACTATAGCAAATCATTTGTAAAGTCAGAGATGCATGGCAGAAGAACTTGCTCATTTTATTATGCCTGGTAGGAGAGATAGGAAAATGGGGAAGGGGAGGAAATAGAGACAAAGGGAGAAAGATCAGAATCCCTGTAACCACTCAGTGTAGCACTTCAATAACAAGATCTTTGCACTATGCTCAAAGATTCCCTCACTGTTCAATAAGCCCACAGGGTGGCAACTAACCTTGATTGGGTGACTTTCTATGAAATCTTTAAGACAGAAGCTTCGATATAGTCTATAATGCAATATTCTTTATGTGAATATGGTGCTCTATGGTGTAATTGTTTAGTTATGTAAAAATACAACATTACATGGCCACTCAGAGGTAGAAAACAGGATAGATACCCCAAGATATAATATTAGTACCAGATATATCAGTTGGGACATGATAAAAATATTAAAAGGTATTGTATGTTTAAGACATATTCATATGTTGGCATAGTTTTGATTGTAGAAAAAAATATTATGATGAAGAAAGCAGAGCCTGAACAGAAAGATCTTATTGACATCACAATGTTGCTCTAAGTATCTCATTCTCTATAATGTAAACACTTTAACTTCTGAGATGTTAGCTTTCCATTGTGAATATGATTGAGTTGATGTAGTGATCATATGATAGCTACTCCTGCATTATTCAGTTGTACTCAGAATAAGCATAACTACTAACTAAGGGATAGAAGAGCCAGGGAAATAGGAGCCTAGAATACAACATTATATCACTGGGCCATATCCAACAGACCAAGCACACTTTACACCATACAACATTTTAAGAGTAGGAGATAGTTGTCAAACATGTTGTATTAAATAGCCTATAATTATTCCTTTTTCCTGTTTATGCAGGTTAACCTTGATTTTCATACTAAAGAAGTAATTGCTAAGAGCATTACCCAGCCCACTCTCCACAGTTTTGATGCTGCACAAAGCAGAGTGTATCAGCTCATGGAACATGACAGTTATAAACGCTTTCTGAAATCCGAGATCTACTTACATTTGATAGAAGGAAGACCTCAGAGGCCAACAAATCTTAGGAGACGATCACGATCATTTACCTACAATGAGTTCCAAGACGTAAAATCAGATGTTGCCATTTGGTTATGAGTTAAAGTCATTTTTCTTCTTTTGGTGGTACTTGTGCACAACTGCTTCTAAAATGTAGCTTGTGCATAGTAAGAAATGGTTTCACTTTTAAAATATACCAGAGAAAAGTATTTTTAACTGTAAGAACTTTTATATTATACTAAAATAATTCATCACCTATTTTCCAACATATTTTATGAAAATCTATCTGATATTCTATTAATAATAAATATCTTTATTTCTGCTATTGCAATCATTAAGAAGAAGCTTTGTAAATTGTTAAAGTAAAATGAAAACTTTTCAGTAATCTCATGTCTAGTTTGGATTATAATTCTAAGCAAAAACAATGTATTTAGATAACTGTATATTCAGATGATATTTTACAAAATGATGGATTGGAGCATAAAGAAATGACCCATTTTTTATAGTGGGGAAGGATGGATATTTGTTGTTGCATACTAATTCTGACTCCAGATTACTGTTTACCACCTCTACCTTTAAGCCAACCAAAAGAAATGTTATAAAGATGCACTTCTCTCTACATAATAAATGGGTAGGAATCTTAGACTTCATTCTGCAGTTATATGTACTCTGCTGAACATTTGCCATTAGAGCTACATTCTTGTTCACAAGAGTGTGCTCATGTTACACATCTCCACATGGAGTAGAACACCTTCTCTCCCAGTAAATGATTGAGCCACTAAACACCAACCAGTGATTGAATGATGAAGATGACATATTTTCACACAAGCATTTATGTCTCACATCTGTTATTTTAAAGTTGGTGTAGAAGTTCAAACTGAGAGGTGCTGAAAAACTAAATCCACAAATTGAGCAACTTTGACATCAGGCAATCCTGTTCTGTAATTATGTTCTTTCAATTCATGTCTAATACTATATTATACAGTACGATTATACTAATAAATATACATCTCTATATTACATAAATAATGTGTTACTTGGTCTATAAATATCTGAATTAAAGATGATATGCTTTCAGATTAGTAAATGTTCTTTACCTTCATAGAAGTGTATAACATATTTAACATCTACAACAATAAACTGTTAAAACTTACCTACTAACAGTTTAGTTTATTTCACAAGATATCTCTACATTCTTATCTTTGAATGACATTGAGATAAAAAGTCTTATTTATCTATTGTTTTATTGGTATTAAAGTTAATAATTTATACTTTTTTAAAATATGGAAACAAATTACAGAAAGGAGATTTTTAATTTTTCTGAGGTTGATTTATATTACTTATTGGAACATGTCTCTCCCATGAAGTATAGTTGTTTTATATACTGAATTAAGATGACACATGCTTTCTAGTCTGCTTATAGAATTTATGGTATGATTTTACTAGTGTTGTTTTTTGAACACACACACACATGCAATCAGAATTTACAAAGTGACAGTCAAATCACATCTTAGCCTCTGAGCATCTAATATTCTGTCCTCTAGGCTGGGAGTCTCAACATCTAGAATAAACCCAGAACAGCTGTTACTATTAGAAGGCTGTGGACTGGTAATTATTCACTTTCCAAGGCAGGATGCCTCAGTACGCTCTGTCTTGCTTCTGGACCTGAAAACTTCCTGGAAAAGTGTTGGTCCCTTTTGTAGGATGATGTTTGGAAACACTGGGTCTACTGTCAATGAAGAAATTAGCTGCAGAAGCAACAACAGGGCAAATCAACTTGCTGGCAAGAGGTGAGGCCATGTGACCAAGAAGCGAGAGGAACAACTTCCTTCTACTTAAGAGTCCTATGAAAAGGTTCTCCTCACAATGGGATGGGCCTCCTAACTAAATAGGATTATCCTTGAGGTAAGGCTCCCTACTTAGGTAATGCTAACCTGTGACAAGTTGACATGAAAACCAACAATAGAAACGTTATGTTTTTAAAAATAAGTCAATGTTTGTGTTAAATATTTAGTTCACTGTGCAAAATATCCAACAGACCCAATATAACTATAGGATTTATTTTGTTTGGCTCATGATTTCAGTCCATAATCTTTTGCTCCATGGTTCTTAGGCCTGTTATGAGGGAAAACAGTTTTACCTTCATGGTTGTTGGTGAATGGGGCAGAGTCTATGACCATAATGTTTGACTGGAGTCAGAGAGCAAAAAAGACACCAATTGTAACTCTTAAAGTTATGCTCCCAGTGGTCCACTTTTTTCCCCACAAGAACCCCTCTCTCAAGGGAACATCAGCAGCAGGGGACTAAGGAGTCATGAGTGTATAAAGAACATTTCATATTCAAACCATAGTATTTTAAATTCAATTATAAAACATTTCATGACTTGTATTGAAATCCAGTATGTCTGGATTTCGAAGGCTTTGCAATTTCTGATGGATTATAATATAGAAAATAAAGCAATGACAAATGGAAGAAAAAATATATAGCCAGCATTGAGCTCTGGCTAAATTAATAGCAATGAGTATAAACTGACATGGGACAGATCATAAAGATTAGAGTCTGAGGTCTCTCATGACTTTTTGATTCCCTTGAAACTCAAGTAACATGCACAAAACTTCTATATGTTTATAGTCAAGGGCTTGGAAATTTTAGTTACTTCTGCTTTGGGGCTTTAAAAAAAAATTATGACACAGATATGATCTCATAGAGACTGTGGCAGCATGCACAGAGCTTGAATAGGTCCAAGTCAGGCAAGGTCCCAGACCTCAGAATTGGCCAGAAACTCTCATCTCAAATCAATAAGTTATCTCCAACTGATAGCCACTTGCAAAGAAAAACTTAGTTTTCTCCAATAGAGGCTTACAGAGTAAAAATCCACACTGAGAGGTAGGTGACATGCCTAGCAATGGATGACTACTAGAAAACAAACTCAGTGGTATGTCTCCAGATCTTTAATATTTTGTTTAAAATTGCATTGTTTTGAGATTTATTTAATAATCCTCTGATCTTTAGCGTGTATACCATGGATTCTTATTTTATAGTATTATGGTGTGTGTGTGTGTGGGGGGGAGGGGAGGAGGAGGAGGAGGAGAAGGAGGAGGAGAGAGAGAGAGAGCGAGAGAGAGAGAGACAGAGACAGAGACAGAGAAACAGAGAGACAGAGTCAGAGAGACAGATTGTGTTTTCTTTTTGTTTTGCTTTTTTTGGGTGGGGGTTGTTTTTGTTTGTTTTGTTTGTTTGTTTTTTATTTAACTAGGGGGTATTTTTTGTTCTTTTTTTCCCAAAGCGAGAAAAAGAAGGTTGAAAATAGGATGAGTAGGAAAGTGAAGAGGATATGGGAGAAGGTGAGGAAGAGAAAATTATGATTAGAAAATATTATGTAGAAAGCTTTACTTTCAATAGAAATAAAATAAATGAAAAACAAATCTTAAAAATGTCTCATTTAGATCATCAAGGTCTTTATCCAAGTTATTGGCTATGTCAAGATGTTATCTCGAACAAAACACTTGTGCACAGAATTGCTTTGGCAAGAATTGAGGAGATACCTGATATTTTTAAAATGTAAAATGAATCATGGCACCTCAGGTCACTCCAAGACTAGTTCTATCCTCTCCCAATGAGACTAGACAAGATAGACCAGTTAGGGGAGCAGGAGTGATGGTTAGGCAACAGAGTCAGGGTAAGCCTCAGCTCCTGTTGTTGGAGGCACACATGAAGACTATACTGCACATTTGCTACAAAATTATGTACTTTGGTTGGTGGTTCAGTCTCTGGGAGTCCTCAAGGGTACAGCTGAGTTAACTCTATTGGGCTTATTGTGGAGTACCTCACCCCACCCCCACCTCTGTCACCCCTGAGTTTCTCAGTTCTTTCTACAACTCTTCCACAACACTTCCTAAGCACAGTATAATGTTTGGCTATGGCTCTTTGCGTTTGTTTCTGGAGCTGCTAAGTAGAGCATTCCAGAGGACAATTACACTAGACTCTTACCTGCAAGCATAACGTCAGGGATTGGTTCTTGCCCGTGGGATGTTTTTCAAGTTGGGCCAGTCATTGGTTAGCCATTCCGTGTACTTTTTGTAGGCAGGACAAATTTTGAGTCAACTGTTTCTGGGCGTGTTGGTGTCCTTATTTCTCCTCTGGGAGTCTTGCCTGGTTACAAGACTGTCCTCAAAGGATCGATAGTAACATGTTTCAGACCTGCCTCCATCTTTCAACTGTCTTGGAACCTCAGGCTATGTCTGTACCTGTCTGCCTGAATTCACAGACAGAAGCCTAGACTGTCCTCTGAGAGGTACCATCCAGTGGCTGACCAAAACAGATGCAGAGACCCACAGCCAAAAACGTTAGACTGAGCTCAGGAAGTCTTATGGAAGAGAGATAAGATGGATTGAGGATTCCGGATGATATCGGAACTCTGTATAATCAACAGAGTCAACTAATTTGTACCCTTGTGATTTCCCATAATCTGAAGCACCAACCAATGAACTTAGAACAGCTTAACCTAAGCCTGCGACCCGCAATATACCAATACATAGCAAATATGCAGCTTGGTCATCATGCAGGCCCCAAACCAACAGGAGTCTGGTCTACCCTGACTGTTGCCTGCCTGTGGATCCTGTGCCCCTAAATGGGCTGACTTGTCTGGCCTCAGTGGGAAAGAATGTGCCTAATCCTACAGTGACTTATGATGCCAGGGTGGGTTAGTACTTAGGAAGGACTTCCCCATTTTCATAGGTGAAGAGGGGAGTGGGGGTGATGGACCATGTGAGGGGAAGATTGGGAGGAGATGGATTACAACATGAATAAATAAATTAGTTAATGGAGAAAACAATATAATTCATCTTTTAAAAAGTTTCTGTGTGCGACAAAAAATATGAAATAATGGGAAACCAGAATGATATCAGGAATTTACATTGATATAAGGAATTTTTATCAAAAAAATTTATATGCTTGGTTTATAGCTCAGTGCTACAGCACTTACCTAGAGGACCTAAATTCAATAATCCTCAGCAGCAGACACACACACACTCACACACAAACACACACACACACAAAGAGAGAGAGACAGAGACAGGGAGACAGGGAGACAGAGGGACAGAGAGACAGAGAGACAGAAAGACAGAGACAGACAGAGGAGAAGAAATAGAAAGAAAGAAAGAAAGAAAGAAAGAAAGAAAGAAAGAAAGAAAGAAAGGAAGGAAGGAAGGAAGGAAGGAAGGAAGGAAGGAAGGAAGGAAGGAAGGAAGAAAGGGAGGGGAGGGAAAGAAGGAAGGAAGGAAGGAAGGAAGGAAGGAAGGAAGGAAGAAAGAAAGAAAGAAAGAAAGAAAGAAAGAAAGAAAGAAAGAATTCCTAATAATTGATTTTAGGAATATTTGAAATGGAAGAAACCACAGAAAATACAGCCTAAACTTTATGACAAGTGAAATGAAATATGTCTTTTCATATGAGCACATATATCAAATTTTGTTTAATTCAATTCTTGAAGTCCACAAACAAAAGCTATACTGAGGCTAATAATTGTGAATATAATGAGTCAATTACTGTATAGTCAAATAAAATCAAAGATGTTTTATGTAGAAAACAGGCATATTTCTGCAAAGAATAAAGATTTCCAAATGAGGCATTTAAATTAGACTATAGCTGGACCATTTTTTAAAAAGGTACAATAGTAAGCAAACTATTTTAATATAGAAAAATGCATTATTCTCATGTGTAATATTAAAACAAAACTTTCTAAGTGTTCTTACTATGATTAACATTTAAAATATTATAAAATATCAGAAAGAGAATAGTAATAAACTTGATATGTAGAACAAATTCTGACCATCATTTAATGTCTTAGTCATCCATCAACATTCTTTAGGTATAATGAGTTATTCTTAAATAAAATATAGAAATAGCTGTTGCTAACATCAAAAACATTTACATTGTATAGAAAAGTAAATAATGATATTTTGATTAAATGAGAATATATCAAAACATTTGAATGAAATATTTTAAAAAAGGAAAAATGTTATAAAAGGACCACATTTTTTCTAATTTACTTTTATTTACGTACAAAGAATCAGGCAAAGTTGCACAGTATTTGTCAGAATTCATCTCTGTTTCAGTCAGTGTGGAATAGGTAAATTCACTTTGCAATAGCAAAATTGCAAAGGCAAATAAAGCAGCACCACCCATCATAGAGGACAGCATGCCTACTGGTAGCCATATATGACAATTATTTCAATAACATGTGCTGAACATTTGCAAATATCTTGCATTACTTTCATCTAAAAATTATAAAAAGCATCTCCCCACAATAAAGTAAAGCACCAAATCCCACTTTTCTCTCCTTTTCCACTTTTCATTACAGTATGTTCTAGTACCTTCTGTAAATACTGACTTGAGAGTCTGCAACAGAAAGATAGTAAATTTGTGGTTAGCTTGAACTGCATAATATCTCAAATAGAAAAGAATTTAAACAAAATCATTGTGTGGAGATCTTTTGCTGATGTCCTTGAGTCACTTCCTCATCACGTTACTTGACTCGTTATATAATCCCTTTGACTAAGAATGCCTACAATTTGGGTTGTATTCAAAGAAGTGTACATAACAAACAAGCTTTAGAAGTAAGATTTGAATATATAGATCAATATCAGAATGGTAAGATGTGATGATAAACAATAAGTTGTTCAAAACAACAAGATACACAATAGTAAAACTATGAAATAAATTTACTAGAAAAGTCACAATCCTTAAAATTATATGCATCAAACTTACTAATAAACCTTTATATTGGACTACATGCAGTAAAAAAAGCATTGTCAAAATAAATTAATAAATAAATAGTTGTAAACATGAACACATAGAAATCAATGAGCTTGTATTTTGCTATGGGAATCTTTTTGATGATCACTCCAGACTTTGTTTTGTCTTTTTCCATTTTCTTTGACTTTCATATCCTTCTGGTAAATATTTAAAAAGAATTCACTAGAGAGAAAAGTTTCAGGTTGTCATACACCCACATAGACGGCTTACATATTTGTGTAAAAACAAAAATTATAATTATTATTTCATCCACAGAGTAGTATTATTTTTCCTTATGTCACACTGGCACAAAATCCATTAGAAAAACATTTAGATTGACATATTAATGCGTATACTTTCCTGAGGATTTTATTAGAAAATTGAGATAGAAATGAGAAGTGCCACACATTCTAATGAATAATAATTAATGACTGTAAAAACAGTTGCTGAGCTTTAAATGGGAGAGGAGGTCATTGGTCTTGGATACCTCAGTGTAGGGGAATGCTAGAGCAGTGAGGTGAGAGTGGATAGATGCATGTAGGAGCACCCTCATAAAATCAGGGGGAAGGGAGATGGGATAGGGAGTTTGCAGCAGGGAAACTGGGAAAGGGCCTAGCAGTTGAAATGTAAATAAATAAAATATCCAATGAAAATAAAAAAATATGTGAAATGATCCATTATATTAATCTCCCATACTACTAATATTATTGATTTTTTATATTCCAAGACATATCAGCATCTTACAGAGGAACCAAACTATGTACTCTACATGTATTTATTGTTTTATACAGAATACTAAAGTCCTTAAAAACTTAGGAATAACTGAGAGCTGGAAAGAGACCTGGGTGCTCTTCCAGAAGGGCTGGTTTCACTTCCTACCATACACATGGTGGCTTACAACTGTCTATATCTCCAATCACTTCTGTCCTCTAAGAGCACCAAGCATGCTTGGGATTCACATATATGCATACAGGCAAAACACACATTCACATTACCTAACTAACTAAAATAAGATAAATTAAAAGAAATTTAGGAAAAAGTTAATTTGAAACAATCCTTTTTTACACTGTGGAATCAAAACGCATATCTCAAAAGACAGAACATATTTAAGTACTACAGCATATGCAATATTTCAAAAATAATTTAGCCTGTAATTGACATATCTAAATCATCTTGAACACAACAACCAGCGTAAGTAGAGATAAATTCCTTAATCTCAATATCACATACATTAACAATGAAAAGAACATATAGTCAAAATAATATTTGTAATTAAAAATTAAGAATTTTACAATCTTTTGTATCACATAATAAGGGGTGAAAAATGAAGGAGAAAGGCAGACTAACTGTACAATCACTTACACAGTAGAACATGCCTGAGGAATATCCATTTTTGAAAGAACATCTGTTATCTCCAATCCAGAAACAAATCATCATAAAACAAACACAGTTCCTTTGTCTCTGTTAAAATAAACTTTGCAATGCCCTACCATACCACAGGGTATGTGCTCCACTGTGTTCATTGAGGCTTTATCTGTGATAGCCAGAAGCTGGAAACAACCCAGGTGTCACACAACTGAAGAATGGATACAGAAAATGTGGTTCTTTTACACAATTCAGCTATTAAGAATGAGGACATCATGAGTATTGCATGCAAATGGTTGTAACTAGAAAATACCATCCAGAGTGAGGCAACTCAGACCTAAAAGGACATGCATGATATGTTCTCACTAAAAAGTGAATATTAGCTTAAAAATTACAGAATACCTAGGATACAATCCAGAGGACTCAAGATGGTTAACAAGCAGAAGAGACCAAGTGAGGATGCTTCAGCCTGACTTAGGAAAGAGAGAAAGCAATCAGGAGAGGCAGAGGGATGGAAGGATCTGAGTGGGGGTTGGTTAACATGATCAGGTATGGGAGGGACAGGAAACAAGCCCTGAGAGCCAGCAAAATGAATGGAAATGTACAACCTGGGGTTTAGGGTAGAGGTGGAGGGACCCTCTAGAAAGTACCAGAGACCTGGGAGGTAAGAGACTTTACTCTCAGGACTCAAAGGGAGGGAACCTTAGATGAAATGAACTACATTGGAGGGAGTGAGCTTGTACAGTCCACCTCTAGTAGAAAGACAAGGCATCAAGAGGAGGGATGGAGTTGCAATCCCAAGGTCAAAAACTCTGACCCAGAATTGTTCCTGTCTACAGAATTGCAAGGACAAAAATGTAGAAGAGACTGAGGGATAGACAGTCCAATGACTGACTCAACTTGGGATCCATCTCAAGAGGAGGCCCCAAGACGTGACATTATTACTGATGCTATGGTATGCTTACAGACAGGAGTCTAGTATGGCTGTCCTCTAAGAGTCCCAACAAGCAGATGAAAGAGTCAGATGCAGACACTTACACCCAACCAATGGACTGAAGTCAAGACATCTGTGATTGAATTAGGGAAAGGCTGAAAGAAGCGGAGGAGGGTGACCCTACAGGAAGACCAGCAGTCTCAACCAACCTGGACCACTGAGATCTCTCAGTACTGAGCCAAAAACCAGGCAGCATACACTAACTTGTCTGAGGCCTGGGATACATATATAGCCAAAGATTGCCTAGTCTCACCTTAGTTGGAGAAGATGCGCCTAACCCTGGAGAGACTTGAGGCCCCATGGAGTAGGGATGTCTGGGGTGATGTGGGAGAAATGGGGACATCCTCTTAGAGACAGGGTTAGGAAGAATGGGATGAGAAACTGTGGGGGAGAAGGTCTGGAGGGGGGTAAGAAATGAACTGTAAAAAAAATAATAATAAAAAATAAACTTTACAGTTTCAACATTTAAATAGTGAATTTAATAGTAATAGGAAATTCTATTGACTTCAAACAATACTATTTTAAAATGAGATAGTATATGAAATGTATTTTTTTTGGTTTCTCTCTTTCTCCCTCTCTCTCTCTCTCTCTCTCTCTCTCTCTCTCTCTCTCTCTTACTTTCAAATAAGTTAAATTTTCAGGTATATTATTGTAAAAAATAATGGTTTTCAGGTTTTGAAATTTACTATTTAAAACATGGCACTGCTCTAAGAAGAGAAACTATTTTCATTTCTAGAAAGCTGAATTTGATAAGTGGTACATTTCTTAAGTTTCAATTGTGCATTGAACACAGTGTGAGAAACAATGGAATGATTAGTGTCATGATAGTGTCACACTCTATAGGTCAAACTGAGAACTTAGTTACTAGAGTAACTCATCACAGCACTAAAGAAAGAAGTTCCATGAAACACAGCTCAGATGTCATCCAAAGTTGGATCCCTAATGACTAGATACACTCACTACTGACTACAAAAATAAAACATAACCAACTAATAACATCAACTATACAAACCTGCTGTGAGACTTACATGATTTGGTATAATAGAAATTAAATTTCAGCAGAACTGAACAAGAAACTGGATTCTTGTCCTAGAAAATATTATAACAATATGTGTTAGTAAATATAAGTACATATAATTGGCAAAAGGTGAATTATAATGAAGTCAACTGTGTGGAATTTATAACAGTTAAAACACTATTTACTTGAGTGATGATCTTTGGAGGAATGGAAACTCAGAAAATTTTACTTTACAAATGAAGGTAATTATATTTTAGTATATTACTCAAATGCAACATAGAACACATATATGTAACAGTACTAAATTATATGTACAAACTCATGGATACATATATGATATACATAATTCTTGACAGGCACATGCCTCTAATTGCAGGACTTAGGAGGTAGAGACAGGTGGTAGGGTCAAAACACAGCAGAAGAAAAACAGGTTTTTTTTTGAAGGTTGAGACTTCATACTGTGATTAATATTAAAAATCATACATTTTATCAATTAAATATTTATGCAATAAATATGTTGATCTCTTGAACTTTAAGTGAAATTTTATCTTAAATTTTAGCATTTAGACCATATTAGTAAAATATAATTGGAACAACTTTTTTCCCTAGTTTTATAAAAATGTCTCGCTGATATATTTTAGTTTGCTATACATACCAGTCTTTTCATGTTTACTAGGTTTTTGTTCATCTATAAAAACTATTATTATTATTGGCTAAATTTAACAAAACAAATAAATATGTAAATTTTTTCTAATATAGAAGGTTATTTTTGCCTTCTATGTTGCATAGTTGAATCTGAGGCAAGACGTAAAGTGAGTTGTTTGAGTATTTTCAAAGGTCAAGTGCTGACTCACAGCAGATGTTATGAGTAACAGCAAGTGTAAAGTGTAAATGATTTATTTTTCAAAACTTTAATTATACTACATAAAGTCAAACAACAAAATATATTAAACAATTAATACTCACAAGAAAATTAAATTGCCACAAGAAATTTTAGGATGGAGAGGCTGCTAACCAGCAAATATTAACCTTATGAAAAGTTTCTCAGCACTCAAGCAGGGAAACAGGTAGGCTAACTGCAGGTCTTCACTTCGCTCTCCACGTCAATTCCAACCCCACCCCCATCTCATCCCAGTTATGTAGCAAATGAAGTACTGCAGCCTTCAATCCCTTCGGCCTGCAACTTCAGTGGATCATTCAGATCTTCAACTAGAAACTGCTTTCCCCAGACTCACAATTTTCTCCCAGGCCCATATCCTCAGAGAGTGATCTCTGAGAACCCACAGGTCACTCCAGTCAGTGAAACAGGAAGCCTCACTGTGGAACATCTCCACATCCAGTTTCTCAGGCTCTCCCACATCCAGTAGCAGAATACCTGCTGCAACTTAACAGGTCCCTCTATTCCTGACTCTAGCTGATCACACAGATCTTCTCCTCCAACCCTCCTAATCCACTGATCTCCCAACCAAGGAAGCATTTTCTGTGCATCCACTAGCCAAACCTGCCAGAAAAGCCAAGAGGCTACCTAAGAAGGTAGGCAAGCTTCAGGTCTTCCGTCTCCCTCCTCTGTTAAACCTAATACTTGTGAGGAGAAACACTGAATTTGTGATTGTCCAATTTAAGCAAGCTTTATTTTGGGATGTACCCAGGGCTGACAAATCATGCTTCCTCACCCACAACTAAGATTTTACAGAACAGCCCCCACTGGCCTCTTAAGGTCACATTTATACCTTAAGATAAAGTATACACAGGGGCAAAAGAGTTGGCTGGCACATATTGTGGAAAATATAATGAAAAGGAAGAAACAAGGGTAAACATGAAATTGGGGAAACAAGTTTAGTGTAGGTTGAAAATGTTTTGCACTTTACATCTGATCTAAACACAGGAACTTATTCTTAATCACAAAAAGAAACTTTAACTTGAAAGGACTTAGCATAGGACAAACAGGAACTTAAACTGTGTACAAACAGAAGCCTTTACATGTACAAGACAAATAGGAATTTATTCTTAACTGTCTTAACTGTAAACAGGAATCTCATTTAACCTGATAGGTATATTGTTCCTGTTTTGGTTTCATGTCCTCCTGTATCTACAATGCCCTAGTCTATCTCTAGCTCTGAAGCAGACGACCAGTTGTGGCATCTTCTCACTCCCTGACCCATTATCAGGAGACTAAGCAGATTCCAGAGAAACACATGCTTTCCTTCCCTCTGTGGATACCTTCGTCTCCTACTTCTAACTTATCCCCATTCCTTAATATCAGCTCCCAAGACCTAAAAACACATTTTGCCAGTGACCACACCTATCAGGATCTTTGAAGAACTTCCAAACATTTCCTAACAGAAAACACAAAGCTACTACACTCTCCTAAAAACAAGAGAGGGCAACAGAAACAAAAGAAGAAAAAAAAAAAACACCCAACGAAGATGAGAACAGACATCAGTACATAGTATTAAATTCTCCCAAAACAAGATACCTAGATTTCAGTATAAAAACACAGTCAAAACTTCTAGAAAAAATTTCCTCCACTAAAGCTCAGCAACTCTACATTAGACCCTGACTTTTAAAATGGATGACGACAAATTCAAAGTTTTTGTTTGTTTGTTTGTTTGTTTTAGTTTTTTGTTTTTTTTTTTGTTTTGGTTTGGTTTGGTTTTTCGAGACAGGATTTCTCTGTGTAGTCCTGGCTGTCCTGGAACTCACTCTGTAGACCAGGCTGTCCTCGAACTCAGAAATCCGCCTGCCTCTGCCTGCCAAGTGCTGGGATTAAAGGCCTGTGCCAACACTGCTGGCTCAGAGATCTTAAAATAACTTTTATTTACATAATAGATGTCCTTAAGGAGGAAATGAATGGATGTGGAAATAGTACCAAAATAGAAGGAGGAAAATCAGAAAATTTAGGAAATGAAATAGAAACCATAGAGGCAGTCCACTCCAACGTAATAAACAAAAAGAAGAGGAACAGAGAATATCAGGCATTGAAAATATAATATTAGAAATTTATGTTGATCAAAAATGTTAAATATACAAACAACCTGGTTAAAAGACAGTTTGAAAAGACCAAGTATAAGAATAATAGGAATAGGGGGAAGAGAAGAAATCTAGGTCAAAGGCACAGAAAATATACTCAAAAAGATGATACAAGCCCCTGCCTGGTCCTTTGAGCTGGGGCAGACACAGCGTTGGTCTGCTCCTGTGGAGATACTGAATCCTGAGCCGTCCTAGAGTAACCACTTCACTCAGAGCAGCAGACAACAAGCTGGTTTCCACTTGGGAGACATCTTATCCTGAGCCATCCTAGAGGAACCACTGCACCCAGAGCAGAAGGATTTCCAGATCCTGGAGATGGCCTGAGTCCCAGGAGTTCTTCCACACAAGAGATTAGGATCATAAGACCACAGAGACATCTGGACTCTGAGGAGCTCTGCCACAAGCAAGAAAACTGGAAATACAGACTCCAGTCTTACACAGTGAGGGCAGGTAACACTAGAGTTAACCAGATGGCGAAAGGCAAGCACAAGAACATAAGCAACAGAAACCAAAGTTTCATGGCATCATCAGTATCCAGTTCTCCCAATATAGCAAGCCCTGAACACCCCATCACACCGGAAAAGTAGAATTCAGAATTAAAATCACTTCTCATGATGATGATAGAGGATTATAAGAAGGAATTAAGTAACTCCCTTAAAGAAATACAGGAGAGTACAAGTAAACAGGTAGAAGCAGGTAGAAGCCCTTAAAGAGGAGTCACAGAAATCCCTTAAAGAACTGCAAGAAAACACAAAGAAGGAATTAAACAAAAACATTCAGGATCTGAAACTGGAAATAGAAACAATAAAGAAAGATCATGGAAACAGAAACTAAACCAAGACACTTTGACATTAACAGAAGTTATGAACCAAATGGACTTAACAGACATCTATAGAACATTTCATCCTAAAACAAAAGAATATACCTTTTTCTCAGCACCTCATGGTACCTTCTCCAAAATAGACCATATAATTGGTCACAAAACAGGCCTCTACAGATACAAAAAGATTGAAATAATCCCTTGCATCTTATCAGATCACCACGGACTAAGACTGGTCTTTAATAATGACAAAACCAATGCAAAACCCACATGCACATGGAAACTGAACAACTCTCTACTCAATGATGACTTGGTCAAGGAAGAAATAAAGAAAGAAATTAAAGACTTTTTAGAGTTCTATGAAAATGAGGACACATCATACCAAAACTTGTGGGACTCCATGAAGGCAGTGCTAAGAGGAAAACTCATAGCTCTAAGTGCCTACAAAAAGAAACTGGAGAGAGCACACACTAACAACTTGACTGCACAACTAAAAGCTCTAGAACAAAAAGAAGCAAATACACCCAGGAGGAGTAGAAGGCAGGAAATAATCAAACTCAGGGCTGAAATCAACCAAATAGAAACAGAAAGAACAATGCAAAATATCAATAAAACCAGGAGCTGGTTCTTTGAGAAAATCAACAAGATAGATAAACCGTTAGCCAGATTAACCAGAGGGCACAGAGACAGTATCCAAATTAATAAAATCAGAAATGAAAAGTGAGACATAACAACAAAAACTGTAGAAATTCAAAAAATTCATCAGATCCTCCTACAAAGGCCTATACTCAACAAAACTGGAAAACCTGGATGAAATGGACAGCTTCCTAGACAGATACCGGGTACCAATGTTAAATCAGGAGCAGATAAACCATCTAAACAGTCCCATAACCCCTAAGGAAATAGCAGCAGTCATTAAAAGTCTCCCCACAAAGAAAAGCGCAGGACCAGATGGCTTTAGTGCAGAATTCTATCAGACCTTCAAGGAAGACCTAATACCAATTCTCTTTAAACTATTCCACAAAATAGAGACAGAAGGAACACTACCAACTTCATTCTGTGAAGCTACAATTACACTCATACCCAAACCCCACAAAGACCCGACAAAGAAAGAGAACTTCAGACCAATCTCCCTCATAAACATTGATGCAAAAATACTCAATAAAATTCTAGCAAACCGAATCCAAGAACACATCAAAACAATCATCCATCATGATCAAGTAGGTTTTATCCCAGGAATGCAGGGATGATTCAATATTTGGAAATCCGTCAATGTAATCCACTATAAACTCAAAGGAAAAAAGAACACATGATCATCTCACTAGATGCTGAGAAATCATTTGACAAAATTCAACATCCCTTCATGATAAAAGTCTTGGAAAGATCAGGAATTCAAGGCCCCTACCTAAACATAGTAAAAGCAATTTACAGCAAACCAGTAGCCGGCATTAAACTAAATGGAGACAAATTTGAAGCAATCCCACTAAGATCAGGGACTAGACAAGGGTGCTCACTCTCCCCCTATCTATTCAATATAGTACTGGAAGTCCTAGCCAGAGCAATTAGACAACAAAATAAGTGAAAAGAATACAAATAGGAAAGGAAGAAGTCAAAATATCGCTATTTGCAGATGATATGATAGTATACTTAAGTGACCCCCAAACTTCCACCAGAGAACTCCTAAACCTGATAAACAACTTCAGCAAAGTGGCTGGTTATAAAATCAACTCAAACAAATCAGTAGCCTTCCTCTATATCAAAGATAAACAGACTGAAAAAGAAATTAGGGAAATGACACCCTTCACAATAGTCACAAATAATATAAAATACCTTGGTGTGAATCTAACCAAGCAAGTGAAAGACCTGTATGACAACAACTTCAAGTCCCTGAAGAAAGAAATCGAAGATCTCAGAAGATGGAAAGATCTCCCATGCTCATGGATTGGCAGGATTAATATAATAAAAATGGCCATCTTGCCAAAAGCAATCTACAGATTCAATGCAATCCCCATTAAAATCCCAACTCAATTCTTCACAGAGTTAGAAAAGGAAATTCTCAAATTCATATGGAATAACAAAAAACCCAGGATAGCGAAAACTATTCTCAACAATAAAAGAACTTCGGGAGGAATCATCATCCCTGACCTCAAGCTGTACTACAGAGCAATAGTGATAAAAACTACATGGTATCCGTAAAGAGACAAGCAGGAAGATCAATGGAATAGAATTGAAGACCCAGAAATGAACCCACACTCCTATGGTCACTTGATCTTTGACAAAGGAGCTAAAACTGTCTAGTGGAAAAAGGGCAGCATTTTCAACAAATGGTGCTGGTTCAACTGGAGGACAACATGTAGAAGAATGAAAATTGATCCATTCTTATCCCCTTGTACAAAGCTCAAGTTTAAGTAGATAAAGGACCTCCACATAAAACCAGATACACTGAAACTAATAGAAGAGAAGGTGAGGAAGAGCCTCGAATACTTGGGCACAGGGGAAAAGTTCCTGAACAGAAAACCAATGGCATATGCTCTAAGATCAAGAATTGACAAATGGGACTTCATAAAATTGCAAAGTTTCTGTAAGGCAAAGACACTGTCAATAGTACAAAACGACAACCAACAAATTAGGAAAAGATCTTTACAATCCTACATCTGATAGAGGGCTAATATCCGATATATACAAAGAACTCAAGAAATTAGACTCCAGACAACCAAATAACCCTATTAAAAAATGGGGTATAGAGCTTAACAAAGAATTTTCAACTGAGGAAACTCGAATGGCCGAGAAGCACCTAAAGAAATGTTCAGTATCCTTAGTTGTCAGGGAAATGCAAATCAAAACAACCCTGAGATTCCATCTCACACCAATCAGAATGGCTAAGATTAAAAACTCAGGTGATAGTAGATGCTGGCGAGGGTGTGGAGAAAGAGAAACACTCCTCCTTTGTTGGTGGTTCTGCAAGATGGTGCAACCACTTTGGAAATCAATCTGGCAGTTCCTCAGAAAATTGGACATAGCATTACCTGAGGGTCCAGCTATACCACTCCTAGGCATACCCCTAGAAGATGCTAGAACATATAACAAGGACATATGCTTAACTATGTTCATAGCAGCCCTATTTATAATAGCCAGGAGCTGGAAAGAACCCAGATGTCCTTCAACTGAGGAATGGATTCAAAAAATGTGGTATATTTACACAATGAAGTATTACTCAGCTATTAAAAACAATGAATTCGAGAGTTTCCTAGGTAAATGGATGGAACTAGAAATTATCATCCTGAGTGAGGTAAGCCAATCACAAAAGAACACACATGGTATTCACTCACTGATTATTGTATATTAGCCCAGAACCTTGAAATGCCCAAGATTCAACTCACAGGCCACATGAAGCTCATGAAGAAGGAAGACCAAGTGAGGGTGATTCGGTCCTTCTTAGAAGGAGCAACAAAATACTCAAGGGAGCAAATATGGAGACAAAATGAGGGACAGAAACTGAAGGAGGGGCTGTCTGAAGACCATTCCACCTGAGTATCCATCCCATGTGCAGTCACCAAAGGTAGATGCTGATGTGGAAGTCAGGAAGTGCATGCTGATAAGAACCTGATATAGATGTCTCCTCAGAGGTCTGCAAGAGTCTGACATACTCAGAGGCAGCTGCTCACAACTAGCCATTGAACTGACCATGGGGTTCCCAATGGAGGAGTTAAAGTGAAGACCATTGGAGCTGAAAGGGTTTGTGGCCCATGAGGAGAGCAACAATACCAACCAACCACAGCTCCCAGGACCTAAACCACCAGCCTGGGAGCACTTAGGGAGGGATGCATGGCTTAGGCTATATATGTAAGGGCGGAGGGCCCTGCTGGGCATAGGTGGGAGAAGAGATCCTTGACCTCATGAAGCCTGGACTCCCCAGGGGGTGGGAATTTGAGGGTGGGAAGGTGGGAGTGGGGGGTGGTATGTAGGGGTTACATCTGCAGATAAGAAGGAGGAGGGGTGAGGGGATAGGGGGTTCCTGGGTGGGTGGGGGATGGGGTAAGGGGACAACATATGAAATGTAAATAAAATATCCAATAAAAGAAAAGAAAAAAAAGATCATACAAGAAAACTGCCCCAACCTAATGAAGAAACTGCCTCTCAAGGTATAAAAAGGATACAAATCATTAAATAAACTGTACTGAAAAAGAAACTTCCCTTGGGATGTTGTCAAAAGCCATTTAAGAAAAATTAAAGCATGCAAGTGAGTTTTCTCATTTGTTTTGCATTGCCTGAGATGGGTGAGTTTTAAAATGTAGGGTCAGCAGAGATGTCATCCCAGGATTGCTTCTTACTGCTGATATGCTTTTCCTGTCACTGTTACAGAGCCTAATAGCATAAGCCCACCTGAACTGGGCAGATTTCCTGCAGATCAATGTAGTATGTACTTTCATTTAGTAAAATTGTGAAGACAAGTTGATGATTTAGTTATTTCTGATAATGAGTTTATAGAATTCCTAAATTTGTACAAGTAATTTCAAAGTCTCAATAGAATAAAGCTGCAATAGAGCTCTGTAAATAATCATCACCAGTCTTTGGCTATTTGCACTAGGATAAGAGAGCAGTTTTGAAACAAATCTGTGATAAAGAAAAAACATTCATTCTAGGTCAGGTCCAGGGATGAGCACTATGATAATGCAAGGGCATGTGAAACTGTTGCTCTAAACTTGTAATGAGCTTATAGAATAACAGACTGCTTTGAATTTACTATCCACATTTTTCTGTAACTCCCTAATTGTACATTTTATTTATGAGCTAATTTTATAAAGAACTTTTGTCTAAATGGTATAAGAAGGCCAGAGAGAAGAAATAAAGTGTGACTCAACCCAATCCAACAAATATATATGTGTGTGTTTATGTATATATGTGTGTGTATTTGTCTATATGTATGTACATGCATATGTATGTAGGTATACATCAATGTATACATGTTTGTCTATATGTATGTAAGTACATACATATGTATGTAGGTATATGTGAATGTATGGATGTAAGTATGCATGATACTTGTGGAATTGTTGAGAAAGGTGGTCAGACTCAGCCAAAGTGTGTGTCTCTGTGTGTGCTTGAATTCTTCCTTTTTTCCCCCTCTGGCTCACAAAGAGTTAATGAACTCTGAGCCACTTTCTCCATCTATGCTAGGCCCAAGAGTGGCAAAACAATGTGCCCAAATAGTAAGCTTCTTTTTTAAATCCCTTGATGCTAAAAGCAGGAGCTAATTACCAGAAGCCAGCAGCTTTTAGTCTTAAAATAGCAGAGTTAAAGACAAAAGAATTGTCAAAGATAAAGCAGTTTAGCCCCAGATCACTGACTCCATACCCCTTTGCTACCTGCCTCAGTCTACCTGGATGCCCGGCTGGTCAGCAGCAGGACATAATATTCAAAACACTAAACATACATGACAAAGAAAGATTGCAAGGGTAAAATAATGAGTAATGGCTAAATTCAGTAACACAAGTAACAGAACATGCTGGAAAGGATATGGAATAAGGGAAAGAGTCCTTACTGCTGATGGGAGTAAAAACTTGTACAGCCACTGTGGAAATCAATATGGCAGTTCCTCAGAAAGTTAGGAACTGATCTGCCTCAAGACCCAGCTATACCATTCTTAGGCATGTAACAAAAGGATGTTCAATCCTATCACAAGGACACTTGCTCAGTTATGCTCATTCCAGCCTTATTCATAACAATCAGAAACTGTTAAACAGCCTAGATGCTCCTCATTGAAAATATGGATAAGGAAAATGTGGGATATTTACACAATCAGCTTTAAAAATGAGTTACGAAATTTATGGACAAATGGATGGAATTAGAAAAAAATCAATCTTATTGAGGTAACCGAGGCCCAGAAAAACAAATGTGTTATGTATTGACCTATAAGTGGATATTGGTGATTAAGTAAATGATAATCAAGCTACAATCCACCGACCCAGAAAGTTTAGGTTAAAAGGAATGCTATAGGGGGAAGCATGTATCTCCATGAGAAAGGGAAATATAACAGATTCTGTAGGTGGACTTGGGGCAGGTGGAGATGGGAACAGGAGGGATCAAGTGAGGCAGATGAAGGGAGAGAGCATGTGGAAACACAAAAAATAATTTGGGTCATTCAGGGCAATATGGAGTTAATTAACTTGGAAAGGAATTGAAGCCAAAACAGCTGAGTTGAGCCAATCAGCCAGACTTAAAGAATATAAAATGGTAAGCTTATTAATCTGTAAGCCTCTGAGATGACAATAACATTAGGTGACTAAAGTAACTTTTACAATTTTGTATGTTTCCTTGTGCAGCTATATACTAGGTTATTTTGAGATTTCTTTGCCAATGCAATTAATCCAAAACTCTTCACTTTAGCCTCAGCCAAACTTTTTGGACAAAGGCAAACAGCAGCCAAATTGTTTTTAAAAATATCACAAGAACAATCTTTAGGCAAGGCAACATACTAAAATTCTTTCTCCTCTCAAATCTCCTGAACCAAGTCTCCACGTTCAAACGACTCTCAGGCCCACTATCGTGCATGATCCTACTAGTATGTCTCATAAAGCCACACTTAAAGTATTCCACTGATATCCTATTGAAAAATTCCAAAATCCACATTTCTTGAAACAAAAGCATGATTAGGCCTATCACAGCAATACCCTACTCTTGGTACCAACTTCTTTCTTAGCTAGAGTTTTATTGCTGTGAAAAGACATCATGACCAAGGCAACTGCAATAAAGAAAAACATTTAACTACGGCTACCTTACCATTTGAATCCATTATCATCATAGTGAGAAACATGATAGCATGCAGGTAGACATGGTGGTGGAGGAGCAAAAAGTTCTATGCCCTGATCTGCAGGCAACAGGAGGAGACTGGATTCTACACAAGGTGGAGTCTGGGAGTCATACCCATTCAGATCATCAAAATATCTAAACAGAATTCTTAAAAGAGAAAATTGAATTGGCTGAAAAGCACATAAAAAATTTTCAACATCCTTAGCCTTTAGAAAACTGCAAATTAAAAATTACTACTTTCAGGTTTCATCTTACATCTATCACAATAGCTAAGATCAATCAAACAAGTGATAGCTTTTGCTGGCAAGGATATCAAGTAAGGGTATACTCATCCATTGTTAGTGAAAGCATAAACTTGTACAGACAAAATAGAATTATAATTCAGTGTGGCCATTTTATAGAAAGATGGAAAATGATCAGCCTCAAGATCTAGGTATACCACCCTTGGGCATATATCCAAAGAATCCCTCATTCTACTACAGTGACATTTTCTCAGGCATGTTCAATGATGTTCTCTTCATAATAGCAAGAATATTGAAACTACTTAGATGTACCCCAGCAAAGAAAATATGGTGCACTAACACACTGTAGTATTACTCACCCATTAAAATAATAAAATAACAAAATTCATATGTAAATAGATGAAACTAGATTAAATCATCTTGAGTGAGATATTCTTGACCTAGAAAGACAAGTCTGTTATATATTATTTTATATGTGGATATTAGCTGTTAAGTCAATGATAACCAAGCAACAGATTTTAGAAACACAGACAGTAGGTATACTGTATGGCACTGGGTACATATAGATATCATTAGGAAAGAGAAATAAAATATAATTATGGATAGATTGGGGGACTGATCTTGGACATTCAAGTGGGTAGGAAAGGAAAGCAGAGGTCAATGGAGGGAACAGTGGGAGAGAGCTAAAGTTAAAAGCCATCAAAGAGGAAGTATGGAAATATACTATAGTAAAAGCTTCCAAAATATATAGATACATGACAGAAATTTAAATAAAAGCAACAAACAATAGAGGATTCAGAGCACTGACTAGCCATCTCATATCACCTAATGAAGCAGTAACAGGATTGGGTTACTTAAGTGAGTTTTTGGCCAACTGAGTTTCATGGGAACCTCAAAATGACCCATAATATTGTCAAGTCTATAGATTTCTCTCCAAAAATTGGCAGCAAGGCCTCATTGATGAAGACAACATTTATGTAACTCATTGAACAAGAAACAAGAGGCTTACATAGAACCTTCTTCCTACATGCTAGCATCTTTGGCATAGGAATCTACTCTGCAGACTACCAGTTGAGAAACACAAACACCAGCTCAGACATAAACCCTTTGACCTACAGTAGTGGTCTGCCTACAGGATATGCTAGTACAATGGGGGAACAAATCTTGTGGGAGCATCCATGTAGTTTCTGATTTGGCTTAATGCCCACTCCACAAGATGAAACACATACTTAAGAACACTGCTTGGTAAGAAAGAACCTGAGGCTAGGTAGCCAAGGAAATTAGTTTGAAGCCAAATAAGACTAGTAATAATGATGTTGGTGGTGGTGATGATGTTGATACAGCAACAAATGACTTTTAAGGTATTCTGCTATGCTCATACATCAGAACCTTGACCAGTCATTGTCAGAGAAACTTCCTGCTGAGGTAGATTTGAACAAATATAGAGAACCTCAGCCAGACAATATGTAAAGAGTGAATGACCTTTGAACACTCTGCCTAAATGGAATATCACCATCAAATTCTTCCCCTGAGACCTTAGGGAACCAGGTGGTTGAATACATGAAAGAAGTGTAGGAACCAGTGAGGTTAGAGGTCACAAAAAACCAAATATCTTTTAACTAAACAGGATTGTCACATATAAGGAAATCAAAGAGACTGAGTCAAAATGCACTGGACCAGCATGTTTCTGCTCCAGAAACATGGGGTCCTAGAGCCAAAACAAAAGTAGGCATATTCCCTCATCCTTAGCCAAGAAACAATGTCCAAAATGACAATCACTTACAAATAAAGATTTAGTTTAGTCCAAAGAAGTCTCACTGGGGCAGCAAGCTACTCTTAATGGTAGGTCCCATTTCCATAAGTAGATAGACAACAGAAAACAAACTCAAGAGCATCTGTGGAGGATCCTTTTAGTTGTAGTATCATCCCAGGACCTTATACTATATTTTTTAGCTTATTTTTAATTTTTATTTTGTTTCAAACTTATTTTCATTGTCATTTTACCTCAAAGGTTCTTTGTGTGTTTATTATAGCTTTAAAGTTTAGTGATTTTATGGAATCCTTAAGTGTATCTGATTCTTGTGCCTTCTTTTGAATTACTTTTCTTCTGTTTGTTTTGTCTTATTCCAATCTGTTAGTTTTGCTTTATTTTTATTATTTATTTTATGTTATTCTATTTTATTTATTATCCCTTACAAACCTCTTTGTTTCCTAATGAGAGGCAGAAAGGAGATGGATCTGGAGGGAAGGGGAGATAGAAAAGAACTGGGAGGAACAGAGACAAGAGTAATTATAATCAGGATATATCAGGTGAGAAAAAAACCTATGTCCACATAAGAGAATACAAAAAGAAGTGAAAGTTCTCCAAGGACTGAGGTGAGGTAGCAGTGGAAGAAAGAGCTTACATAACAAGTGTGAGAAATGAGTGCAGATCCTCACTGCCCATAAAAGGCAGGTATAGTAGCCCATGTCTATAATAAGAGCAATTTTAAGATAATATGGGTTGTACAGACAGAGAATCCCTCAGAGCTCAGGCATGAACAAGCAAGGAGACCATGTGTCAAACCTGGTAGAAACTGAGATGTGTCACCTGGGACTGTCTTCTGATTTTCAAATGAGTACAGTGGCACACATTTGGATATACTCACTGGTATTAAATTTTATGTCTCTATACACACATTATTTTAATACACATATCCTGTCCATACAAATCATATGTAAACATATTCATTCACACATAAACACATATACACAAACATAGAATGAAAAAAGTTCTCCAAACAGAAAATAAATTATATATATATATGTATACATATATATATAATTTTATAATATATATAATTATATATATATGTAAATGATATGTTTATTGACTTCATAGATTTTTATTGGATTATTTTTGGATCTTTGTTTTTATGTTAGAGTACCTCAAACCAAAAAATATATGGTTTTATTACATGATAATTTGTTATCCATTGTTTTATTCATTTTATAAGTACAAACTATAGAAGAACAAGTTTTACTTTTTCTCTTATTTGGGGTTAAATGATCAAATCTATGTTATATCCATATGATTCTCTAAAACTGGTTATTTTTAGCTTCCAGACTTGATATTCCTAAGCTAAGTAGTAATTTATTGATCATTTTCTAAGATTAATATATTTTATTATTATATATGTTCTTTATTTCAGTAAGGTTTACAATAAACTTTCTCTGTGTGAAAGAATAAACATCAAATGTCCAGGTCTTTATTCCATGTGTGATGTTACATATGAAATCACTTTACTATGAAAATTAAATCAAAGTATTAAGACAGAGGAAGTAAAGTCCATGCAATACAATTTTAGTCTTGAAAATAAGTTTCAATGTGAATTTAAAACTAAACGATGCATGGCTAGCCTGAAGTTTATCTCCTTCAGTGTGTAAGGCATTGGTGTCACGACTCATCATAGGGTCACATTTCTAGATTTTAGTGGACCTGCAGGATTTAGAAATGACTTAAACAAACCCACACAACCTACAGTTTTATATCCAGCAGAAATCATCTCTGCTTTAATAAATAAATCAGATAAAATGAAAAACAGTTTATGTGTAATTCACAGAAAAGTTGTATATAGCGTAAATCTAGGTTTTTAGGAATTCTTATTTTGTAATCTGTGAATATTTATCTCAAAGTGCCAACTTTCAAATTTTCAGATTTCAAAATACACTTCTCTTAATACGTGCTTCGCCAGTCTTACATATTGATACACCATCTCAGAGGCTAGTGCATGGCATGTAAACCAGTATTAGATCTGGGAAGCACTTTGTTCACTACAGTACTAACTTCTGCAGTATTGTGATACTTTAAATTCTAATATTTCATCTCTTCCTTAGTTAAAGTAGTTTACTATTAATTCCTTATAAATTAACTAGCTATTTTTTACTATATGATAAAATTGATAACTGGAGATCTTACAGGCTTCTCCTCATGCTCAACAATATAGAAGAAGAGACATTTTCATAAAATAATTTCCCAAAGCAGAGTCATTCTACAATTTAATTTCCTTCAATGAAGTAACGGTCAGCAGGAGGCTTTAAGAAAGTTAATTTGCATAAAGTATGACTATCAAATATAAAAATAATATAATATAAAATATTCATAATTCAAGCTTTGAAACCCAGCCTCAGGGCTGAAAAAGCAATTATTGTAGGCAATGGCTCAACAATTACAAAAAACTTTTTCTTTGATGATATCAACTAATATACTCGCCTCCTGAGAGATTTTCCATGAACAGAGAGTTCTGTAAATTAGTAACAAACAAATAATTAGCTATCCTTTGTAGTGCCTCTGTCACACATTTATTGGTTTTAGCAAACACTTATCAAAGGCAAATTTAACAAATAAGATATTTCTGTGTATAGCTCTACTCCTCAAGTATTTCTCAATCAACTTCGTATGCATATGCTGATTATCTCTTAGAATCTTAGCAAATTTATGCTAGTGCTTTCAATCATGGTGACCAAGATATTTCTTTGTTGCCTGTATCCAAATCTCAAATATTTACTTACTAAAGCAGGATAGCAACAGCAGGATAGCATTTTATTCATGAGAGTGTAGTACATCTGTTGATGAGTTACTTCTTAAAATCAAATTATCGTAATAAAAGTGTTATAGAATTGTAATCTCTGTTGGGGTTGTTCAACTGATTCCCATGCTGTTCCTTTCAAATAAAAATAACTAAGAACTCTATTTCTTAATAAAAAGTCTTATTTTCTTATACTTTATTGAATTTGCAAAAGAGATTTTAGAATGTTATTATTAGTTTTGCCTCATTTCAATTCAGGAAACTGATCTTGTTCCACTGTCTGTTTACATTTCTGTAAGGAACAAAATCCTACTTTTCAAGGTGTATCCTGCTTTCAGGTTTCTTCCTACAACATCTAACTTTCAAGTATTAAATTTCCTGCACCTCTGTCCCTGCTGGGACTGCCTTTCTTCACAGCACCTCTACCTACAGCAACACAGAGACAGAATGTGACTTCTAGATGTCTTTTTGACTGTGTGATCTGTGCCTAGATGAAAAAAAAAAACTGTGTTGAGGAAACAGTCAGTGAGTAAAGGCAGAGGACAAGGTGATAGAGTCAGACAGAAGAAAGAGTATGCAGTTACCTTACAAACGGTCCATGGGGAACAGGAAAGAAATGTTCCAGCTTTCTGTTAGAATAACTAAAACCAAGTTGAGAGGGGGTAGGCATAAGACACAGGGAACACATAATTTCCTTTCCTACAGCTAGAAGTGCATTCGTATGCACTTGATAAGTGCTGGACTGCTACTATGCCTTTTCTTGAATATAATGGAAATCACCTCACTCCTACTTGAATATTCAGATATATTTTTTACAATCATTGTAGCATTTGCTTCTCTTTGTTAAGTGTTTTGTTTTTTCAAAACACTGAGAAAGCAAAGAACACAATTGCTGCTATACAAATCTTACTTTCAGTTTGTTCTCTAGCAATTTGATTTCATGTGGACACTGTTCTATAGCAGATCTAAGGGTGGTATGCGTATCATGCATGCAAGCCCACTTCATTTTTTCTATAGCACTTCTCTTCTTAATAATCATAACTAAAATTAAATCATGTTAAATATACAACATATATTGAGATAATATTACCAACTATTAACTCTGATAAAAACAGACATATTTCTTATGACTTACTTTCCTGACTGAAAAAAAAAAAAGCTTTGATAGGTTTTGCCTAAGTTGCTAAGTTGCATGTGTGTGTGTGTGTGTGTGTGTGTGTGTGCATGTTTTATGACCTGCAAAAATGTCTTAAGATTCTCAATTACATTCAACAATATTCTACCATCTCCAGGCTTTATATGGCCATATACTTTAAAGTGTGGCTATAATATATGAACAGTCCTTGGTTACTCTGAGGGTAATCACTAGGTTAAATAATGATCACTACACAGAAAACTTGGATATTTTTTCATATAGTTATTTTACTAGGCTTTTTTTTTCTTGATTTCTGCATGGTAAAACTACAATCAGAAATGTACACATACTCAGAATCTGCCAAAAATCCACACTTACTGCTAAGTTTGTAATAATATATTATACAACAGTGTTTCAAAAACCTAACAAATTCCTTTAAATCTCTCACTTAGTTAGGGTTTTGCTGCTGTGAACAGACATGATGAACAAGGCACCTCTTATAAGGACAACTTTTAATTGGAGCTGGATTACAAGTTTAGATGTTCAGTCCATTGTGATCAAAGAGGGATCATGGCAGCATCTTGACAAACATGGTGCAGGAGGAGCTGAAAGTTCTACATCTTCATCTGAAGGCTACTAGCAGAATACTTTGACCCAGGCAGATAGAATGAGGGTAATAAAGTCCACACCCACAGTGTCACCCGTACTACAACAATCCTATATCTCCCAATAATGCCACTCCCTAGGCCAAGCATACACAAACCATCACATTCCACTCTGTGGCCATTATAGGCTTCTTCAAACACATGAGTCTATGGGGGCCGCACATAAACAAGGCATAATGCAAAATGCATTTAGTCCAACTTCAAAAGTTCCCATAGCCTCCAGCAATCTAAACAATGTAAAAGTCTCTTCTGTAATTCATCGAATCACTTAACTGTGATACCCAAATCAAGACAACAAACCAGCTGGGCAAACTCTAACCTCTGCATCTCCATGTCTGATGGCAAAGCAGTCTTCAGATCTCCAACTTCTTTTTCATCTTTGTTGAGTGTAACAAACTTCTTTCTCCTTTCCAGGGATACTTTTCACTGTTACCTTTGCTCTGCAGGTATACCACAGCTCTGGTACATCTTTAACATCTTGGGGTCTCCAACTCAACTTCAGCTTTACGGCTTCTTGTTTCAATGTCTGAGATCTTCACATGATCTTCTGGGCTCCTTGCTAAGGACTTGGGTCACTCAACCCTGCCCTCTGTAGTGCTCTAAGCTCTGGTGGACTTAACTGCATTATGGATGCTGTTCCTGGTAGTCATCCCATGGTACTGGCAACTGTAACATGCTAGGGAATCTCACTGCCACCAGGCTTCATCTGTGGCTCCTCATAGGTTTCCTATATGGTGCCAAGCCTCAAATTCTGTGCATTGCCCCTTCAGTTCTTGGCCGTGAACTGCAATTAAGGCTGCACCTTCACCAGTAGCCTTCCATGGCCTCTCAGAGTATCAAGGCTCAGCTGCTTTTCATAACCCCTTCATACCTTCAAACCAGTACAACCTGGATGACTCTTACACAATACCAAGTACAGCTGCAGAACAAAGTACAACCTTGGCTATCTGTGAAACATAGCCTCTTTGTGCTCTCAGAAAATACTTCCCAGAAGATAATCATGTCAGTGATGCTGGTCTTTTCTTAATCACCTACTGCAACAAGCCTACACTTCCTAATAGTGCCACTCCCTGGACCAACTATACACAAACCATCACAACCTCCAAAGAATTTACAGATAGATTTTCTTTTTTGAATATATATTTTTTTTACATTTGATATTTTCTTTATTTACATTTCAAATGTTATCCTGTTTTCTAATTTTTCCCCACAGATGACTCCTATCCAATCCTCTCTCCATCTGCTTCTATGAGGGTGTTCTCTCACCCACCCAACCATTACCACCTCCCTGCCTTCAAATTCCCCTACACTGGGGCATCAAGCCTTCACAGGACCACCAAGGGCCAATTCTCCCATTGATACCCGACAAGGCCATCCTCTGATCCATATGTGACTGGAACTATGGGTCCATCCATGTGTACACCTTGGTTGGTGGTTTAGTCCCTGGAGCTCTGGGTGGGGGGTATGGTTGTTTGATATTGTTCTTCCTATGAGGTTGCAAACCCCTACAGCTCCAAATGTCCTTCAACAGAAGAATGGATACAGAAAATGTGGTACATTTACACAATGGAGTACTACTCTGCTATTAAAAACAATGAAATTCTTAAGCAAATGGATAGAACTAGAAGATAACATCCTGAGTGAAGGAACCCAATCACAAAAGAACACACATGGTATGCACTCACTGATAAGTGGATATTAGCCCAAAAGCTCGGAATACCCACAATATAATTCACAGACCACATGAAGCTCAAAAAGAAGGAAGACCAAAGTGTGGATGCTTCAGGCCTTCTTTGAAAGGGGAACAAAATCTTCATGGGAGGAAATATGGAGACAAAGTATGGAGCAGAGACTGAAGGAAAGACAATCCAGAGTCTGCCCTACCTGGGATTCATCCCATATACAGACACCACACCCAGACACTGTTGTGAATGCCAAGAAGTGCTTCCTGACAAGAGTCTGATATAGCTGTCTCCTTAGAGTCTCTGCCAGAGACTGACAAATACAGTGGGAATTGCTCACAGCCAACTATTGGATTGAGGACAGTGTGCGCAATGAAGAAGTTAGAGAAAAGCTAAAGGGGTTTGCAACCCATAAGAAAAACAACAATATCAACCAACCACACTGACCCAAGGTTCCCAGGGACTAAACTACCAACCAAAGAGTATACATGGAGGGACCCATGGCTCCAGCCACATAAGTAGCAGAGGATAGCCTTTTTGGGCATCAATGGGAGGAGAGGCCCTTGATCCTGTGAAGGCTCAATGATCCAGTGTAGAGGAATTCGAGGGCATGGAGTGGGAGGGTGAGTGGGTGGGTGAGCACCCTTATAGAAGCAGGGGAGGGAGGATGGGATAGGGTGTTTCCAGGGGAGAAAACTGGAAAGGAGATAATTAATAAAATATGCAATAAGAAATAGAACAAAAATACTATATTAAATCTGTTATTTCAGTCTCATTCCTAGTGTTCCTGATAAATATAAGAAATAAAATACTTTTGTTGAGTTTGGGGAGATGGTCCAGTAGAAAAAGGCACTTGCTAGAAATCTGATGACCTGAGTTTTATCTGTTGAAGGAAATGAGTCCACAAGTTGTCCTTTGAATTCCACAAGAGCACTGTAGTATGTACATTGACATGTATATGAACAGGCAAACAGACACAGACACAGACAGACACACACATACACACACACAGACACACACACACACACACACTAATTGTTTAAAAAAACACCTTTGAATTGACTTGCAGTTAAGGGTGAAAAAAATGATCCTTAAAGACACAGAGTAAAAATACCTCTTCCGAAAGCTCAATGTTACTTACAGTGATTTGTTTTTTCATAAAGAATATCAGTAACATCTAAGTCATTCACATCACATGAATACATAGCCATCTGCCTTTGTCTTGGAGCCAAATAGTGAAATGTCAGTTTGAAGCTACTGTTGGTGCTGTGTATTGAACCTAAACCAGAAAGCTGTTGTCTTTCTAGAAACATCTACAGAAAATGTAACTTGTGGATGACTTAATAAGCAGCATACATGGCACGAAGACTTGGACTTCTAAACAACTCTTTAATGTATATTCAAATTATCTTAAGGACTCCCATGACCTCTAATAAGTATGTAAAATCATTAATTTCAAAGCAAAATCATTCATGTAAGAAAATATTCCCATGTTCTCTAAACTTTGTACTAAATTTCCTTGTCATTTAAACTTTTCTTTCATCCACTTGGTTCCATCCCTCATTACAAGGGGATGAGTAGAGAGACATTGAGAGCAATAGAGGGTCAAAAGAATTTAAACAACTGAGCTATCTGAAATACAGAAGTATTGTTAAAAATCATAGATGAAAAATGCTAATAACTGTAATATCCTAAAACTCTACTTTTTTCACAAAATCATTGAATTTTTTGCGAGTATGAATTTCATTGAGTGAAGCAGAAATTTTGAAATAGACATGTACTGACAACGGGTTTTGTTAGTCTTCAATCCTGTGATAATTTATTAGCCAAAATCTACCAATAATTTAAAAATTGAATCTTGTGTTTTTTTTCACATAAGTAGAGTCTGAATAGCCTGGGATTTAAGTTGATATATGTAGACTATTCATTTTGCTTTTTGTTTCATTTTTCTTTTTTTCTGCTTTTTGGTTCTCAGCTGCTATGAATTTTCCAACAGAGAAGACTAAGAACTGTAAATAACTTCCTCCATGCACCACACCACCTCTTGCTGTATAGGATGGCTACCTCACCCCCACCCTGGCCACAGTTTTACGTGACCAGTTATGTTCAATGGATAAAATCAAACAATTTAATACAGACTTGTATTTCACTGTACAAAGGATTATATTTGTATATTTGGATATTCTTATTCCTAGGCAGTTTTTGCTATGAAATTGCTGGGCAATACAACTGCGCTACCACCCACTTCCTTCTCACTTTCTGCCTCCTAAGACTATTTTGTTACCCCTTCTAATTGTGATTCAAGTACCCTTCCTTACTTACATCTTTGTTCTTGTTTAACTTCTTTGGATTTGTAGGGTGTGACATGGTATTTTGTGCTTTATGGGCTAATATCCGTTTATCAGTGAGTTGATACTATGTATATACTTTTGTGTTTGAGTTACCTCACTCAGGATATTTTTTATTCCATTCATTTGCCTGCAATATTCATGATGATCTTGTTTTTAATAAATGAGTAGTATTCCATTGTGTAGATGAAGCATAGTTTCTGTATGCATTCTTCAGTTGAGAGATGTCTGGGTCATTTCCAGATCTGGTTATTACAAATAAAGCTGCTATGATCATAGCGAATCATGTGTCCTTATGGTATATGCTTTACTATGATCTTTGGGGTATTTGCCCAAAAGTGGTATAGATGAGCCTTCAGGCATAACAATTTCCAATTTTCTGAGCAACCACCAGAAGAGAGGGGATGGAGAAAAGATTCCAGGGCTTGGGGCCTGATGATGAAGACATGGAGGAAGAAAAAGAAAAAAGAAGTTGCCATGGGGTAGCATGGATCGTAAGCACATGCCCATGAGGGTAGCCTGATGCAGCAAGAACTGCCCAAATGAAATATGGCAAGTGATATATCAAGAAATTTAACCGGAAAAAGAATAGCACAGAGGGCTGATACTTAGCTAGATCTAATGCTTTAAGGCTTGTTATAAAACTAAAAAAAAAAAAAGTGTGTGCTGCTGTTTCAAATGTTCAAAATTTAGTCTCTAGCGTCTATGTAGGACAACTAATAGCTGATTATAACTTCAGCTCCAAAGGATCAAACATTCTCCTCTGAATTTCAGCAACACACACACACACAAACACACACACACACACACACACAAACACACACACACCAGAACAATCAAAAATAGAATAAATTTTAAAGAAAACATATGTCACATAAATGAATTTGTGGACTAAAAGCAATATCAACTTTTATAAAGTATTTTTGGCTAGCCTGAAAAATATTGAACTCTGTATTAACTAAACACTTAAAGAAAATAAATGTTAAAATAATATCAGAAGTCATATCCAATCTTCTAATTCAAAGCTTTTCTCATTAGTATTACTTTGCTATTATTCCCAGTAATTTCTTTCGAAAAGACTAATAAGAAGCACAGTAGTTGAAGTTTTAAATTTCTACTCTTTGAAATATTTTTGGCAGTCAAGTGGTACTTGATTATAATTCCAGTACTCAGCAGTATGCAGAAGGAGCATCATGTCTTTGAAAATATCCTGGGCTAGACAATGAGTTCGAACATAGCCAGGACTACAGAGGAAGACCTTGCATTATAAACACAAGACAAACTAAAAAATAAATTTCATTTTTTAAAACTGTATTTGTTTATAGAATGTAATGTGATAATTATACATGCATACATAATAATTAGCAATTTTAATAACTATTTTATTTATAATCTTAAGTGCTCATCAGATTTCTGAATAAAAGTATTCAAAATCCTCTCTCAGCTATCTTGACAATATAATGCATTAAAAACATTTAAGCTATGATTAGGTTATTGATGAAAAGGGTTAAACTTAAGTAACTAATTTTACTTATATTTTTTTTGCTTTGTTTTATGTTAAAAATTAAAACACTACACCTGGAATTTAAAGGAAAAGAAACAGATAAACAGACAATTTTATGTGTATTTTCAAAATCATATACTCTCTACATATTTTGATTTTGAAACTTTTGTATTATGAAGATGTCAGATATTCTCAGTCATACTCTGCAAAACAGTTGTCATTCACCACCTGCTACAGAAAACCCACTCAAACTTTTAAAAGCTTCTAGAATTATGTAATAAATAAAAGCCTTCCAAATCTGCTAACCAAACTTCAAATGTCACCCACACCTTTGCTTGGCAGTATAAAAAATATCTCTCAAAGTGTGATGGTAATAACATGAAGTTCTATTTCTTACCCTCTCCACATCTGCAAAATCTCTCCTAAGGTAATAATGTGCTTAAGTTATGATGAAGAATTAGAGGTGAGGAAAGAAAATTCCTGCTGTGCTTACCTGGAAGCCAAAGTACTAATCCACAAATGAAGACATTAATTAAGATCATATTGTTAGGAATAATCCCAACTTTTAGGAAAAAACTATGCTTTTCCTTTCAGCATCTGTACAGTACTTCCAAGTCTCCATTTCAATCATGTAAACCTCTGGACCCTCCTGAATTGTCAACTCCCAGGTGAATCAGACAACTTAATCAACAGTTCCAAACTATCATTGTCATGCATTGTGAGGACCTAAGTTCAGCCTGGATATTCTACTTATAATCAGTGCATATTATGGACCAGTCCCAGGTCCTTGACACAATTATACTAGAGGTCTCCCTTTTAAGACCTTAGTGGGAGAAGGTTCACATAATCCTGGAAAGAGTTGAGCAATGGGAAGGTCTGGTGAGAGGTCACCCTCTCTTAGAGGCAAGGGGAAAGAGAAATGTGATGAAGAACTGTGGGAAGGGGGACTGACTGAGAGGGAGGCAATCAGCAGACAATCAGCAAAACTAATATCTCTTTTCTTCCTTCCTTCCTTCCTCCTTCCTTCCTTCCTTCCTTCCTTCCTTCCTTCCTCCTTCCTTCCTTCCTTCCTTCCTTCCTTCCTTCCTCCTTCCTTCCTTCCTTCCTTCCTTCCTCCTTCCTTCCTCCTTCCTTCCTTCCTTCCTTCCTCTTTCCTTCCTTCCTTCCTCCTTCCTTCCTTCCTTCCTCC
>NW_021604641.1:3916494-3992695 GCF_004785775.1 Grammomys surdaster | reverse complement strand
TTCCTTCCTTCCTTCCTCCTTCCTTCCTTCCTTCCTCCTTCCTTCCTTCCTTCCTTCCTCCTTCCTTCCTCCTTCCTTCCTTCCTTCCTTCCTTCCTTCCTTTTTTCCTCCCTTTTCTCCTTCTTTACTTTTGTACTTGATATTATATCTAGAACTTAAGGCACTATCAGGATAATTTTAAAATTTTCATATTCCTGCCTTGGGCTTCCATAATCCTCCCTCTCTTGAAGGAGTACCTATGCAATAAGCTCAGTTTCTTTTTTCTGTTCTTTCATTGGCTTTGTTTGTTTCTTCTGCAATTTTTATTATTTTATTTATTTACATTCTGATCATTGCCTCCCTCTCAGTCAGTCCCCCTTCCCACAGTTCTTCATCCCATTTCTCTTTCCCCTTGCCTCTAAGAGAGGGTGACCTCTCACCAGACCTTCTCCTTCCTCAACTCTTTCCAGGATTATGTGCACCTTCTCTCACTAAGGTCTTAAAAGGCAGACCTCTGGTATATTTGTGTCAAGGACCTGGGGCTGGTCCATGTGTTCTCATGGTTGGTGGCTCAGTCTCTGAGAGCTCCATGGCATCTGGCTAAGTTGAGACTGCTGCTCTTCCCTTTCAGCTTCTTCAATCATTCCTCTAATTCAACCATAGGAATCCCTGACTTTAGTTAAATGTGTAACTTTAGTTTTGTGTAAGTATCTGCAGCTGTCTCAGTCAGCTGCTGGCAGGGCTTCTCAGGGGACAACCATACCAGGCTCCCATTTATAAGCATATCATAGCATTAGTAATAGTCAGGCCTTGGTGCCCTCCCACAAAATGGATCCCCAGTTGGGCCACCCGTCCTTCAGCCTCTTCTCCATTTTTGTCCCTGTAGTTCTTTCAGATAGGGACAGTTCTGGGTCATAAATTTCGACTGTGGGTTAGTAACCCCATCTCTCCACTTGTGACCTCTATATACTGGAAGTGTGCTCCTTTGAGTTGCCTCTCACCAATGTTGAGTGTTTTAGCTAATGTCATCTCCACTGAATCCTTAGAGTCTCTCACCTCCTGGGTCTCTGGTACTTTGTAGAGCCCCCCTTTTAAACTACTCCCATCCTCATACCCTCACCCCATCACCACACTGCATTAATTCTCTTGGCCCTCTGTTTTTACTGTTTTAAATAATGGTTCAACATACAATGACAGAAGGTAGAGCAAACATTTCTAAGTATCAAAGATCAGGAGGTCTGTAACAAGATTGTCTCCTAGAAATTGCATAGTAGCTATTCCGACGGCACCTTAGTAATATAGCTGAATAATGACAGCATCAATTAATATTTTATGATGGAAGGAATAAATCTCCTAGGCTTCACCCTTCAACAAAGAACCATAGGCGACTAACTTCTGCTAAGAGAGGGAGTATTAGTCTTCCCTAGAAAAGAGCCCATTAACTGGTTTTCTTATACCAAGTGATCATCTCAGAAATCATATACATACTAATAATACTAAACAGACTCTTCTAGTCATGTATTTAGAAGTGTGTATGTGTGTGTTTGTGTGCGTGTTTGTGTGCGTGTTTGTGTGTGTGTGTGTGTGTGTGTGTGAATAACAATAAAAGAAGAAGAGGCTATGAGCTTGAAAGGGATTAAGGTTTGGATATTGAGAGGGTTGTATGAAGAGAGAAAGAAATTTTAAGGTTTAAAAATTGCAAAGTATTAATAAAAAGATGGATGAGGAAAAAAAGGAGAAACAACAACACAATAATTAGGGCAAGGAATCTTGATAGGGAAGGCACAATACAGCACTAATTTACCAACTAAATAGAGATACATGCTTTATATAAATCACATTTATACAATTTAACTTTTTAGTATGGATAAAGTTTATACCCATAATCTAGGAGAAATAACAGGAAAGATAGTCGAATAAAGAGCAGTTCAGACTCAGTTTTATTCCTCAAGATATTGCTATATCAATGCTTCAGTGATAGGATATCTTACTGCTGTAAATTCAACAAAAAAAATATCTTTTTCACATCACAGGAGAATTAGAGGACAATGGAAGTGATGAAAATTAAAGATAAGGATTTTATTTAGAGTGTCAGTGTTTAGGAATTTGTATATCTTGTGCATTGTGTAAGATTCTATTTATGCAAACTTTGACCCATTTCATCATGTAATTTCTATCATGGTTGCAATGGTATAAGAAATACAAGGAATCACAGAAATCCTGCTGAAGGGTAAAATAGGAACCCTGAAGAAAGTTACTTTGAAAATCAATTTCTTAGGCAATAATTGTCATATAATATCAAAGGAAGAAACAATTTTATTATGTTTTAAATATGTAATAGGTCCAATATGCTGGAAAATTGGGAACTCATAAACAGTCTTTCAGTCAAAGAAAAGTGATTTATGTTTAATCAAAGAACAAATTGTTTAACTACAAGATACAATAATAACAACAATTGAAAAAATGAATAAAACATAAGCATCCTTCCTTGAGATGTTAGTGTCATGAATAAGATTCACTAAGCATTCACAAAGTTCTGGGTCCTATATGGCAATGAATGAAGTGATATCTGCCTTTGGAATTAGTGAGACAATATTTCAGTCTCTGTGTCTTCCTTTTCTATCTCTAGCTTATTTTATGTTATACTCTATCCATGCTGCTCATTCTATACATTCAGAAGCTATAGAATTCTACCTTTAATACAGAAGTTCCCATATTTTAAATTGAAGGTAAAGATAAAACTTGATTATAAATTATACTAAGAGGATATGGAGGATTAATAAGAGATAAATCCAGTAGAAATATTGTGAAAGTAAACTACTATCTCTACATTTTAGGAAGCAAACATGAATTTAATACTTTGAATTAAGAATAAAAATTAAGATATGAGGTATTGGTGAGCAGCAGTAAATTGTGGATCAGCTCAGATCCTTGTCTTCTTTATGTTAAGTTCATAATATCTTCATTTTGAATCTAATGAATGTCTGTAAACCATAAAAACAAATCCTATGACACTGTTACATTAAAATCTTCTATAAGAAAATCATATTAGGTGGTATGTTAAAACTTTTCTATTATCTCTTACATATTATAAAGCCAAGAGCCAGCCTTGGCTTGATCAAGGGTCCTGAGGAGATGGTGTTTGGGAGCGGAAAAAATTGAAGTCAATCATGGGGTACAAGCTGACAGTCTGTGTTTTACTCCAGACAGATTTCTCTAGAGATCTCTTGACAGTTCACCCAGATAGCTCAGCTCTTGCAAACCAATGGCCAGTCTTTTATTTACATTTAAATTCAGTCATTTACTCCATGTTCCCTGTGATTATACCACAAATTCACAAATTATCATTCTATGTCCAGACTCCTTGTTTCTTAGAAAGAAAGAGCGTGAACATTTTTCTTTTAAATTGCAAATGAAATCAGTGATATGCCTGCCTTTGTAAGCACAGACAATAAGCTTTTCTACCACATTCCCACCACATCTGGACTCAGGTTGATCTTGAACTCCAGAGTCTGCCTGCCCTTGTAAGCACAAACAATAAACTTAGATGGGTGGGATCTTGCCTGAAATCACCACTCCTCAAATCTTTTTATCTTAATATCCTTAATATGCCTTCCTTAATATCTTTCTGACAAGCAGGCTCATAGTGCAGCTGCCTTTCTTCTTTTAGGTCCATGAAGTCCCTCACATAATTTACATTTCATCCTTATATTTTTCATATTTGAGAAATTATATGTCTTTGAACACATGTTTTCAGAGTTCTTTCTAACAGCCTTAATGGATACACTGAGGGTTACAGAGTTCTACCATTTTGCTGAGACATTAGAAATATCCTCATTTCTCAGACTCTGCTGTCTCTGATTATCATGGAGTCGTTAACCTTGGCAAAGAGGACATTCCCTGATAACCTTGGCAGGGAGAATATGTCTAGAAGGAAGACCACAAAATAAATATATTTAGTTTTATAAAAACAAGTTTCATGCCTAGTAAACATCATCCTTTGTGGAGGCACACACCCTGATGCCTCTGTTCCAGGTGTGGTAACCATGTGTCACCATTCCTTCCATAACCATGCAGGACTCAGCATTATAATGCAGACTTCAACATCACTTTTTGCTTAGTTTTAGAAAAAATTATTTTAGAGATAAATTTTTTTCAGTCATTTGGCAAGTACTTTAAGCCTCCATTAGATAACTGGTTAAGCCAGAAAAAAAAAAGGTTTCTATTCTTTCTTATCAATAATATCAAGTGATTTGTCACTGGCAAGTTCTCATGCAAGTAGCCTTCAAATAGATTTGAAAGGTGAGTCCTCTTCTTCAGCATCAAAAGAAATTATAGGTCAGAAAGAAAAGAAACTATCATGAAGAACAAAGTAAGTATTGGTGAGGACTTGAAGGCACTACAGAGAGAAATGAAAAATAGCTTAGCAAATTTGAAAAGTCTCTGGTCAACTCTCAAAAAGAAAGATAAAGATATTCTATGACCTAACAGCCCCAGTAAAATAATGTATCTAAAATTATTGAAAACATATGTTTTTAAAAATGTGTGCAAAAATGTAGTCACAGCAGCACATTGATTATAACTAAGAAACAGATGGAATGAACATAAGAGTGTGTTAGATAAAATATGGAAATATTGAGGAACTGAAATATTATACTTTAATAAAGAATAATTATTGATGCATGGACTTAGTTAATATTAAATGCAAGCCAAGGTCCGAGTCATCAAGGGGACATATTGAATCACTCTGGTATATGATATGTCAGTCACATAGTAAACACACAGTGACAAAAGTATATTGACCATATTTGTTCAACACAAAAGGATAGAAGGAAAGGAGAAATGATGGCCTGCTTGTGTTATGCCTGTACAAATCAGTAAACATAAAAATTATTGAATTTTTAGTGGGTAAATATTATTTGTGAAATATATTTCAAAACAGTTACTAAAACTATTGCAACACCCATAATACAAAAAAAAACCAATCCTCAAGAAACAGAAAATTCAGTATAGTTAACTATGAATCTATGAAAAAGAAGACTGTGATCAAATTATAAATATATTTAAGAGGCATACATGTCTAAAATTAAAAGCCATGTTATGAAGTTTGCATTTGATCCTAACATTAAAAAATAGAAACAAGTTAGTTTGATAGACCAGTAAAATGACACAACATAATTTGGTTGAAGAGAGTCAGTAGATAATACATTAAGGAAAATAAAGTTTGAACGAAATTTAAAAAGAAAAGAGGTGAAGTGGTTATTCAAATGCTAAGGAGCAAAGCATAGCAGTATAGTTAAAATGATAGTAGACAGGCACATTTTTAGAAGTGAAGACAGTAAAGAATAAGTGGTTTGTGTAACAATTCAAAAGCATATAAATAAAGATGGGTGATGCCTTATAATTTAAAATGAGAAGCACAGAACAATTATATGTTTTGCTTTGTGAGTTCACTAAAGTACTCTAGTTGCTTAAATTAAATGCTTCAAATTGAGAAGAGTACAGTTTTAAGGCTGGGGTCAAGGAAGGTCTCAAAATTCCATGCCCCTTAGCTAATCAATATATAGTCAAAGCAGTAAATGGTCTGTAAGACTATAGAGGATATTGGATAGATAAGTATTTAACTTGATATAATACTTATCAGAAATTACCTTGACAAACTTCTATTTATTGGAACATTTGTAGTAGTTTTCATCATCTACTAAAGTTTTCTTTTATACTTTTTAATAACATTTTGTATTTTCTGCATGAGTACCATCCCAAAGAAGTCATAGAAGAGGAGAATATTTCTCCTAATTAGAATAGAATAATAAAATACTATATTATATTTTATTGTTTAAATGATACTATCGGACTAGAGATAAAATTAAGTGATATAGTGGTTGCCACCCACGTTTAAGTCAGTGGTCCAAGATAAGTGAGTAATCTTAAGCATTACAAATAAGGTCATTTATGGCACCATTACAATCAGCAGTACAAAGAGCTTTAGTTGTACAGTCATCATCACAGCTAATTTGAGAGAACCTTATAATTTTATATTTATTCATATGTAGAAAAATAAGCTTATTGAAACGTCCTCAAGCATGAAATATTGGATATTTTATGTCTTGTCATGTGTACTGATATTATATAAATATGGACAGAACAGGAAGTGTTGAATTGAGTATTTGACAGGAGCGAAGGGTAGAAGAGAGAAAAATGGAAGGAATAACCAACTTGAAAGATCTTCTGAAAAAATTCATAAAATTTACTACTGAAGAAACTTCCTAAGATTCAAACATGTGAATATGAAGACAGCATAATTGCAGATACTCTATAATGGGGATACAGTGCTCCCATTAGACACCATGGGCTACCAGAAATTTCAGTGGCAAGAAAGGTTTGCTTTTTTTGAATTTATTACCTGGTTAGGTCTATATTTCTCCTAACATTATAGGCAATTACCATTGCTCCTATTTAGCAGATGTATGTTAGAGGGGAAACATATAAGAACCGAGTTGAGACTATGTCTACCTTCAAACTGCAACATAAAATAACCCTTTCCTCTTGAAAATGTCTTCTTGTCAGGTATTTGTTCACCACAACAAGAAAAGAAACTAATTTACTATTTAAGAAACTGTAAAAATCTGTGTTATGTAAGCCGGTGTGTTTTGTCTGAATGAAAAGATATGCATACCTTGTACCCACAGAGATTACAAAGTGGTGGTAGAACCCATGGAACTGGAATCACAGAAGTTGTGAACCACCAAGTTGGTTCTGGAAACTAAAAGTTCCTTTGCAAGAACACCAAGTTCTGTTAATCTCTAAATCATCTTTCTAGTGCCTTGTTTTGATTAGTCTCAGTATGATGTTTACACTGGCCTTTAAACTTATTTTATATAGTTTGTGTCAGCATATTAAATTATGAACATAACTTATAGTAATAGAGGTTTTATTTCATCAAAACAACATGAATATTCTAATTTTTTTACTTCAATAATAACATAGTTAGGAAACATAAAAATTAATAGTTAATAAGTATACCATTTGTAGAAAAATAAGCCAATAATATTGCTACATGATGCATTTATAGATTATAAATGTTTTGTTACACAGCATATTTAAGTTGTTTAGCATTGAGAGATATGATAAAGAGTTGAAGGAATGGTTTTCAGAGAGTGATACAGGCTAAAATCAAAATTTAATTTAAGTACAGAATTTTAAGCTCTTTAGTTAGGATATGATGGTAGAATACTTTATCTAATTGACAAATATGATGGACTGGATCTTAATTGTATATTGTACTCTGCAGTTTACATAATTGTTATGGTTATGATCAATTTACGCCTGAGAGAAGAGCTTCTTTTTTTTTTTTTGAATTTGTACAAAAATGGTGAAGTTTGGGGGATTGGTTCTAATTCTTTAATTTAATCAGGAATCTTCATGTCCAAATACTGAAGGTCCTTGTCCCTACTTGGTTTTTGATTGATCAATAAAGATGCCAGTGGCTAATGGTTAGGCAAAGAGATACAGGGCAGGACCCTTGAATTGGCATAGTCTAGGAAGCAAAAGAAAAGGGGAGAGGAGAATAACTGTGTTTCAGAGGGAGAGACAGATTAGATTTAAAGCAGCAGAAGAAATATCATCCAAACTGTAGGCAAGAAGGAATGCAACTCCCAAGATGTTTCTGGGCAGCAAAGCCTAGGGGACTGCCCAGAAGAAGCAGAACAGCAAAGAAGGTGTTGAGTTAGGAGTACTGGAGAGAAATCTATGATAACTAGGTAGAGGATTAGAACTATTGAGCCTTTGAGCTAGCCAAGGCATTTCAAAAACAAGCTATTGTGTGTGTATCTTTAATTCACGGATCCAAAGAGTTCCTGAAGAAGTGGCTGGAAGCATGTGACTCAACAGGAGCATGAAGCTGTGTGGCTGAAACTACTTCAACATATCAATTTTCATATTCCTTCCTTTTAACATACATGAAAATTTAAAGTAGATTTAAGCAAACTCTTTATTGTCATAATATTATCTCTCCAGCATTAATGCAAAATGTTCCATAATTTCACTGGAGATACTATTAGCATTGAAGTTGACTTCCATATTTCTGCTAACATCTTCTATATTAATAGCTTTATTGATACAGTTAGCCATTTATGTACACTATCTAAGAAGTCAGGACACTTTCATTCTCAGCTCTCACATGCACTATCTGTTTAATTCCATTGCTGGAATCTTCTAGTACACACTCCAAACTCTTCGAGTCATTATTCATACCATAAAGTCATTTCTGTATTCTTTTGTATCTATTATTTGAGCACTCCACTTTCAGAACTCACTTATTTAATTATTCACATAGGTAAGAAAGCTATAATATACCATAAACTATGTGACTTAAATAGTCACACACACACACACCACCACCACCACTAACAAAAACAAACAAACAAACAAACAAGCAAAACACCAAGCTTTTGTTTCTCATACTGTTTTTGGCTTAAAGATGCAATATGTATTGATGCCTTCATTCTTGATTTGTGTATAGCTGCCTTTGCATCACATTCCTGTGTACCTGGGAAAACAACTTCTAATTTCATATAAAAACACTAATCTCACCATGTGGATTTTTCTTTATAAGATTACCTTTGCCTAGTTACTTCCCAAAGTCCCCTCTTCCATTGAAGTTACAATATTTATTTGTACAATATGAATATGTACATGTACAATATGAATTTGAAGCTACAATATGTATTTCTGGCCTGTGCCTTCCACTGGGGCAGAGCATCAGCTTATCTTCAGAAAGCTTCTTGGAGATCTACTGCACCCAGGGCAATAGATAGGGAGCTTTCCAAATAACTGCACCAGCTGGGACCCTCAAGAAGTCCAGCTCCCATCTCAGGACACATCTCCTCCACTCAAAATCCACCCTCCTTCCCGTCATGGCAGTTGAACAGCTTGTCTGCCCCTCTGAAAACCCCACAATCTAAAGGCCTCCCAGGAGATTGGTTGCACCCAAAACAACAGATAAGGAGACCTCCCAAATAATCAGAGCAGCTGGGGACTCCCCCCCCCCCAGGAGCCCAGTGGACTCAGGTCTCGAACCCTCTGCTTGAACTCCATTTCCCTTCCAGCCTATGCCTTCTTCCAGGGCAGATCATAGGCTTGAATGCCCCTCTGAAGACCGAACAATCTAAAATTCTCTCAGGCGGTCTGCTACACCCAGATCTCCTGAGGCACACAGGAGGCAGGCTCCAGACAGAGACACCCAGGAGAGTGTTAACACCAGAGATCATCAGATGATAAGAGGCAAGTTTAAGGCCATGAACAACAGAAACAAATATATTTGGGCCCATCATAACCCAGTTTTCACATCACAGCACCTCGATACCATAACACAACTGAAAACCAGGATGCTGACTTAAAATCTTCTCATGAAGATAATGTATTCCTTTAAAGAGGACATAAACAACTCACTAACAGAAATCCAGGAAGACACAGGTAAACACGTAGAGGCCATTAAAGAGGAAACAAATAAAACCCTTAAAGAAATACAGATAATCACAATCAAACAGGTGTAGAAATTCAGCAAATCTGTCCAAGACCTAAAAATGGAAGTAGAAACAATAAAGAAAACACAAGTGGATGCAACCCTGGAAATGGTAAACATAGGAAAGTGGTCAGGAACTACAGATGCAAGTGTCAACAACAGGATACAAGAGATAGAAGACAGAATCACAGATGTAGAAGAGACCTTAGAAGATACTGACATAGCAGGCCAAGAAAATTCAAAACCTAAAAAAATCCTAACCCAAACATCCAGGAAATCCTGGATACAATGAAGGACACTTCATATTCATCAAAGGAAAAAATCCATAAAGAAAAAGCCTCAATTCTGAATGTCTATGCCCCAAATGCAAGAGCACACACATTCATAAAAGAAACTTTACTAAAGCTCAAATTACAGATTGAATCCCACCAATAATAATGGGAGACTTCAACACCCTACTTTCAACAATAGACAGGTCATTGAAATAGAGACACAATGAAACTAATAGAGGTTATGAACCAAATTAATTTGACAGATATATACAGAACATTTTACCCTAAAACAACAACAAAGAAATACCTATTTCTCTGCACTTCATGGTACAGTCTCCAAAACTGACCATATACTCACAAAACAAGCCTCAACAGACACAAGACAATTGAAACAATCCCATACATACTATCAAATCACAAGAGACTAAGGCTAGACTTCTATAACAACAAAAGCAACAGAAAGCCCATATATCCATTGAAACTGAACAACTCTCTATTCATTGAGAACTTGGTCAGAGAAGAAATAAAAGAAGAAGTTAAAGACTTCTTGGAATTCAATGAAAATGATTACACAGCATACCGAAACTTACGGGACACAATGAAAGCAATGCTAAAAGGAAAATTCATAGCACAAAGTAAACTTGTAAAGAAATTGGAAGGATCCTACACTAGCAACTTAAAGGAACACCTGAACACTATAGAACAGAAAGAAGCAAATATACACAAGAGGAGTAGACAACAGAAAACAGTCAAATGTGGGCCAAAATCAACCAAATAGGAATGAAGAGAACTATACATACAAAGAATCAACAAAATCAAAAGTTGATTCTTTGAGAGAAAATCAAAAAGATATATAAGCCTCTAGTCAAACTAACTATAGAGCACAGAGATAGTATCCAAATTAACAACATCAGAAATTAAAGGCAGACATAAAAATAGAAACTTAGGAAATTCAAAAAAATCATCACATCCTACTGCAAAAGCCTATACTCAAAAAAAAAAAAAAAAACCTAGAAAATCTAGATGAAACAGATTTTCTAGACAGACACCACATACCAAAGTGAAATCAAAATCAGGTAAACTATATAAACAGTCTCATATTCCTTAAGAAAATAGAAGTCATTTAAGAAAATCCCAACCCCCCCCCCAAAAAAAAAAGACCAGGGCCAGTTGATTTAGTGCAGAATTCTAGAATTCTACCAGACCTACATAAAAAGAGCTAATACCAACACTCCTCAAACTATTTCATAAAATAGAAAGAGTAGGAACACTACCTATTCCATCTATGAAGCTACAATTACTCTAATACCTAAACTACACAAAGACCCAACAAAGAAAGAGAACATAACAATTTCACTTATAAATATTGATGCAAAAATATTCAATAAAATTCTTGCAAACACAATCTAAGAACACATAAAAACCATCATTTACTATGATCAAGTAGCCTTCATCTAAGGGATACAAGGTTGATTCAATATACAAAATGTCCAACAACATAATCAACTATATAAATAAACTCAAAGAAAAAAATTACATGATCATCTCATTAGATGCTGAAAAGCATTTGACAATATTCAACAACTCTTCATGTTATAATCACTGGAAAAATCAGGAATCCAAGGTTTATATCTAGAAATGAGAAAAGCATTAGACAGCAAACAGACTGCCAATATTAAATTAAATAGAAAGATACTTGAATCAATCCCACTAAAATAAGGAACAAGACAACAATGTCTACTTTCCCTGTATCTATTTAATATACTACTCAAAGTTCTAGCTAGAGCAATAAGACAAGAAAAGAAGATCAAGAGGATACAAATTGGCAAAGAAGGAGTAAAGGTGTCACTACTCGCAGATGATATGATAGTATACATAAGCGACACTAAATATTCTACCAGAGAACTCCTACAGCTGATAAGCAGCTTTATCAAAGTGGCTGGATATAAAATTAAAATAAATCAATAGCCTTCCTTTATACACATGATAAATGGCCTGGGGAAAAATAGGGAAACAACACCCTTCACAAAACCCACAAATAATATAAAATACCTTGGGATAACTCTAACCAAACAAATTAAAGATCTATAAAACAATAGCTTCAAGTCTCTGGAGAAAAATAATCAAAGAAGACCTCAGAAAATGGAGAGATCTCTTATGCCTATAGATTTGTAGGATTAACATAGTAAAAACAACCATCCTAACAAAAGCAATCTATAGATTCAGCATAATTCCTATCAAAATTCTAACACAATTCTTCATAGACATGGAAAGAGCTAACCTCAAGTTCATATGGAAAAACAAAAATCCAGGATAGTGAAAACAATTCCTAACAATAAAAGATCTTCTGGAAGAATCACTATTTCTGACCTCAAATTGTACTACAGAGCAGTACTAATAAAAACTTCATAGTACTGGAACAGAGACAGACATGTTGATCAATGGAATAGAATTGAAACCTAGAAATAAAACCACACACTTACAGACACTTAATTGTTGATAAAGAAGCCATAAATATACAATGGAAAAAAAGTAAGTGTCTTCAATAAATGGTGCTAGTCTAACTGGAAATCGGTACTTAGAAAAATGAAAAATATTTGTCACCTTACATAAAGCTCAAGTCCAAGTGTATCAAGGACCTCAACATAAAACCAGATACATAGAATCTCATAGACAAGAAAACAGAAAAGAGCCTCCAACTCATTGACATGGAAGAAGTTCCTAAAGAGTACTCCAATGGCTCGGCTTGTAAGATCAAAAATTGATAAATGGGACCTCATGAAACTGAAAAGATTCTGTAAGGCAAAGGACATAAGATAAATTAGCAACCTATACATTGGGAAAAATTCTTCAAAAACACCACATCTGATATAAGACAAATATCCAAAATATATTAAGAACTCAAGAAGCTAACCTCCAAAGAACCAAACAACCCAATCAAATAATAGTACATAGAGCTAAACAGAGAATTCACAACAGAGGTATCTTGAATGACTGAGATGCACTATTGGAAATAGATCTACCTGAAGGCCCAGCTATATAACTCTTGGGCATATACTCAAATGATCCTCCAACATATAACAAGGATATTTACTACACTATAGTTATAGCATCCTTTTTTATACTAGCCATGATCAGGAAACAACCCAGATGTTCTTTACCAGAAGAATGGATATGAAAAATGTGATGGTATGTTTACACAATGGAATTCTATTCAACTATTAAAAATGAGGATATCATGAATTTTGTACAAATAGATGGAACTGGAAAATATCGTCCTCAGTGAGGTAACTTAGACCCAAAAGGACATGTGTGGTATGTACTCACTAATAAGTGGATATTAATCAAAAAAGTACAGAATATCTATAATGCAATCTACAGAAGTCAAGATGGTTAACAAGCAAAAGGACCAAAATGAGTATGCTTCAGTCCCACTTGGGAGGGATAAGAAAACAATCATGGAAATCAAAGGGAGGGATGGACCTAGGTAGGAGAGAGAAAGAGGAGGAGAAAATGGAATATGATCAAGTATAGGGTGGAGAAGACAGGAGAGAAACCCTGAGAACCATCAGAAGGAATGGAAATATGCAACCTCAGGGAGTGGAGGTGGTGGGACCCTCTAGAATGTACCCAAGACTTGGGAGTTGAGAAATGCTCAGGACTCGAAGAGGTACCTTAGATGAAATGCCCAACAGTGGGGAGTGGAAACTTGTGGTGTCCACCTCCAGTAGAAAAACAGGGGATCAAGTGGAGGGATGGGATTGCCATCCCATAGTCAAAAATTCTGACCCAGAATTGTTCCTGTCTAATAGAACTTCAAGCATGAAAAATGGAGAAGAGACTGAGGGAAAGTCAGTCCAATGACCAGCCCAACGTGGGATTCATCTCAAAGGGAGGCTCCAAGGCCTGACACGATTACTTATGCTATGGTTTGTTACAGACAGGAGACTAGCATGTTTGTCCACCAAGAAGTCCAAGAAGCAACTGACTGAAACACATGCAGATACTTTAAACACAACCATTGGTCTGAAGCTAGGGTCCCTGTGATTGAATTAGGGAAATGCTGGAAGATGCTGAAGAGGAAGTTGACCTTACAGGAATACCAGCAGTCTCAATTAACCCAGACCCCTGAGGTCTGTCAGACACTGAGCCACCAACCAGGCAACATATAAAAGCTAGTCTGAGGCCCCTGACCCATATACACCAGAGTACTGCCTGGTCTGCCCTTAGTGGGAGAAGATGAAGTGCCTAAACCTCAAGAGACTTGAGGTCACAGGGATTGGGAAAGCATGGCAGGAGGGAATATCCTCTTAAAAAGAGGGGGAAGAGGAATAGGATGAAGAACTGAGGGAGAGCAGACCAGCAATGGAACAACAATGGGGTGATGTAATAATAATGATAATAATAATAAAAATTAATAACAATTAATAAATTTTCAAAATGTGATTCCTTTTTAAGAAAATACAACAATCAACACACACACACACACACAAAACACAACAAACTTTCAAGAGTAACTATGATTTATAAGTCTCTGAAATTCAGGAATCTGTAAAGGACTAGATAATATATCTATTTGCTAATTTCCTACATATTAAAGTCTATAGACACTTTAATGTCAACTATTCTTTAATTTTACTCCAAATGTTTAAAGGTTGCTTAGATTGCTCTAAAGGGTGTGAACCCCTCAAAATAATGACTATGTATATTAAACACATCATTACAGAAATGCTATTAGCTAGGTATATTACTATTTTTTACACAGAGGAATTGATAGACATAAAAAGAGCATATGTTCCCTTTAACAAGTTAAAATAATTATTCTTTGGGGAACATTTTGTTAACTTCATTTATAGAAGTCTAAATTCTATCCAACTAAGAAAGATGTGACACTTGAAAACTGCTTTAAAAATAAAGAGATAGATGTTTTTACGTTGTAGAAATAGAAACTGTATTGACGTTTCCATTCAGTTGACATGGAGGAAAAAAGCAGAGCCATCACCTGGAGGTAAACTATACGTAATACACAGAAGTAACAGACATGAATCTGGTCCTTAATGTTGTTGTGAATAAAAGAAAAAAAAAGTATTTCCGGCTTCAGGTCTGAATCGTATATTGTATAGGATTTAGACTCAAGAATTGAGTCAGTAGAGTGGGAATGGCAAAGCCATGATGCACCTCAGACAGTCACTATCCAAAACCTTTATTTTATAAAGAATAAAATTAGTACAATTAACTCTAGAATAGTGAAGTCACTTTATTAGGTTGGACAAAGCCAGAACTACAGTGCAAGACTCCTCCTGTACCCTGTGATGGCTGGTTCCAACCGCTGCTCCTCCCTGCATCCTACCTGGTCTCACTGGCTTCCAGAGCTAATTCTGCCCTTCCATGTTCTAATTGGCATCAAGTTCCTTAGCTTTCATCGCATGTTATCACATGCAGCTTCCTTCTCTCCCTCTTCTCCCTTAGAGATATTAAAAACAAAAAAAGAATTGAGTCAGATTATGTTCTACAAAAGTGACCAGCAGTTCTATGACATAAAACACATAACATAAAGACTTGGACACTTACTAGATTTTTACAAAAGGTTCGCACAATTCCCAAACAACTTAAACTTGAAAAATTCATTATTTCATGTTCAGTTATTTTAACAGAATTTCATCATTGAAAAAGTAGACTTAAAATTTATTGTTAGTTTAGTTACCCCTTATGACTTATTAACCCTTCCAAAATATTATCCTAACTTTTCTATGAAAATTTATCAAGTGTAGCTAACTATTACTTTCCTCCTTGTTTTGGGTCACATGCTAATGTCTGGTTGGTTGTCCTCTCCAGCTGAAGCTCTTATATCTGCAGTGACAATGGAAAATTCATCAGCTGGTGTCTTTCATTCCTAATGGTGATACAGATGAGATAATTCAGGGTCAACTAAAGAACATTTATAGCAATTGTTTTGACATTATACTTTCCAAACTTTACATCACCCTTGCATTTACAATACTAAATAACATTAATAATTTTATTTTCAAAGTTCTGCTATTATAAAAATAACAGAAATATGAACTTCCTAAAGAATGCCATTTAAAAAAACTATAGTAAAGACTACAGTGGTGAAAACAAACTATTTTGCCCTTAAGAAGAAAGTAAGGATGCCTCTTGCTGCTGTTCATGTCCCCTTTACTAGTAATCTCACACTGCCAGTTCTACTAAATGTTCCCTTTAACAAGTTAAAATAATTATTCTTTGGGGAACATTTTGTTAACTTCATTTATAGAAGTCTAAATTCTATCCAACTAAGAAAGATGTGACACTTGAAAACTGCTTTAAAAATAAAGAGATAGATGTTTTTACATTGTAGAAATAGAAACTGTATTGACATTTCCATTCAGTTGACATGGAGGAAAAAAGCAGAGCCATCACCTGGAGGAGTAAGAAAAATAGGTAAAGATGGAAAAAGAAGTAAAATGTTTTTTAGTTAATATCACTGCTTATATATGAAAACTCCTGAAGAAAGATGCTAACATAGCAACTTAGAAGGTGCCAGGCTTAATGTAGTAAAATTAACTGTTTTCTTAGATCTTCTTTAAAATGTATATATTTAATTAAAAGCTAATAACATAACATCACTTCTCTCATTACATGTTCTCCTTCCAATTTCTCCTATGCCTCTTCCTTCCATCTCCTTCCTTGTCCCCCAACTACATCTCAAACTGATGGTTTCTTACTCCATGATTATTGATACAAACATATATAATATATATATATTTATAACATATATATATATATATATATATATAAACATATATATATTTCTAGGCTGACCACTTTGTATTGATCTCTGCATTATGAGCAAATGTCCCTGTTTGGTACAAAGAAAACTTGTCTGATGCAGGATGAGAACTACACTTACCTGTGGATATAAGACAGGCTTTGTTTAGTAGATGAAAAGTTTGCTGATCTAATAACATTAGAGTAACAGGTGCTTGTATTTGATCTATACTTCACTAGCCTCGGTGAGTTGACTAGGTTTCTCAGAGTAGGAATGATTTCCCTCCTGTTGGGCAGGTCTGTATTCAATCAGATAAATATTGGTTATCACCAGCATCTGATTGCCACTAAAACCCCTTTAAAGATATCTTGTCATTGTTCATAGGTATCACAGGTGAATGGGACTCGACTGCTTCCTTCCCTTGGTGGCTTGAAATCACCTTCTGGTATTGTGAAAGCAAAATTTTAGGAAGGAAATTTTCAGGTTAAATCCACCTCAAAACTTTCAAATCCTGTATCTGAACCGTGTGATTCTGATAAAGATCAGGATGTCCCTTCAAACTATTGAGGAACAAACAAGAGCAACAATAAAGGCCTATAGTGTTTTGTGAGTCACTTTTAACTACCTTAGCTAAACTTGTCCAGTGGTTTCTCATGTGAGGCATTGAGATATTTTGTTAAATAATTCGTGTCTTTTGGAGAGCATTGTCAACTCAAGTGTCATAACTTCACTGTATATCTGTTTATGAAGTAGCATTGGATCACTGAAATGTGAAATTAAAAACAAAATATAATTTATAATAACAAAAAATAATGAAATCATCAAGTCTCAACCTATCACTTTATATATACGGGATATGTATGAAGAAAATAGAAAACTTCAATGAAATAAATTAAAGGCAAACATATTCTCATTTATTACTAGGAAGACCACCATTGATAAAGTATCTATATTTCTTAATTGGATTTGTATATTCAATGTGATTACAACTAAATTTTAAAAAAAGAAAAAATTGCTTCGTGGAGACTAGCAAGCAAATTCTAGATTGAGAGGGAACAAATCAGAATATCAAAGACAAAAATATAATAACAAAGAATAAGAACAAAATCTACTATATGAGTTAAACTACCCAAGTTCCTGGATTGGTAAAGGAGAAATCTACAACTAGTTAAATAATTGACCCTGAAGTACCTTGGCCCCAGTTGATACATCTGCAGCACAACTTATGCAACTCTAGGTTCAGAGTTCAACTTATGCAACTCTAACTTCCTGATCAGTGGAAGCTTTTAAGAACCAGAGGATCACAAATTCCGTTATGAGATTCTGCACTCTAGCTATGACACATAAGCTATACTCATGAAATCTCAGTAACATGGCAACCTAAATATGACAAAAACATTTCTAACATATGTTTACATCCAGAGCAGACAGGAGAAATATAACACCTAGCTGAATTTCTACATGCAAGGAAGAGCTGATAAGAGATGCTGAATTAGTCTTTTCTGGGATTGGGCACTTCATTCATTATCTAATACTAAGTGGTAAACACTAGAAACATAAGTGAAGGCAAACTTGAACAAACTCAGCAGGTTGCATTTATATGTTTATCTGTTTGTAACTGCAGTCCTTAAAGAGAAGAAAGTCATGGATTTGGGGGAGATTGGGATAGGAATGAGACTGGTAAGAGTGATGAGAGGGAGAAATTAAATTAAATTACACTTTAAATTAAATTTTTAAATTAAAAATAGATATTGATCGCACAACATCCTCAAAACTTACCTTAAAATATTCATAGTCCTAAAGGTAAAATGGAAAATTATAAAACTGTAAGAAAATTTCAAAGAAGAAAATATAACCATAAGTAAATAAATTAATTTCAGTCTAATTTTATATGCACCACAAACAGTATCAAAATGTATAAAAATTACTTTTATATAAAAGTGAGACTTATAAAGTTTATAGAAAAAGTGTGCAGGAAAATCTGGTTGGCATTGGATTTTGCAATGATTCTTTGGATGTGATTATAGATTCCCCCCTCCAAACACGAGGGCAGGTTGTTGGGGTTTTTTTTGTTTTTTTTTTTGGAAAAAAGTGATCTGCTTTTGATTTTGATTTTGCAGAGAGTTACAGCTAAGAGATTGCCATGAGTCTCAGAGACTTTGAACTTTGGACTTTTAAATAATGTTGAGCCTGTAATAGCCTATATGGACTTTTGAAGTTGGACTGAATGCATTTTTGCATTATTTTTTTATTTTAATATTTTTGAACATGAGATGCTTTTTTATAGCATGTTTTACAAGGGGAGGGGGTAAGAGGGGCCAGGTGGTGGAAAAGTACAGAATCTTCTTGAGGGCAGGTTGTTGTCAAAATTAACAATTCTTTATTTATGCTGGAAAGAATGAAGTGAGATGGCTAGTGCAAGAGCTTCTGTTCTTACCACTCCAGAGGGAACTATAAGGATTGTGTAGTCGCCTAGCCTTGAAGCCTTTGCAGAAAATGAAAGATGTGAAGCATTTAGTTGCTATTTAGCCACACTTGCAGAAACATTTCCTCTAGAGGAACTGATAATAAACTGGAATGATCAGGTTCTATCTAGAAGTTTATTATCATGATCTTGGACTTACAGAGGCAAAGTGTTAGCAAATCAACTTTTTGTATGTCCAGGCCCTGACAGATCAAAGTAAGACATAGAGTGCTGTGATAGGTTCATTTAGCTTAACATTTTTAAAACTTGAGTTATATTTCTTCTCTGCCTACCAGGCTGCAAGAAATCATTCCCCTCCCTGATCTTGTCAGACAGAGTCACTAGAGATGAAGTAAAAGGTCTACCTGGGTCACAACCTGCATATTGATACTTGTCTCCACTGTTCAACCTTTCCTCCGTGCACTGACATCTGTCTTTAGGAGACAGCAACTTTTTACCAAGAAAGTTACAGAACCTCATTATCTTTTGCTAGTAGGATCAAGGGAGTCTTGAGCTATTAGACAAGCAGGATTGTGGGACAAGAAAAATGATTGAAATTGAATTCTTCTAGGTCTCTAGTGTCTCAGAGTTTAGTTTCCTGGTTAAGACATCTAGATCTCATTTTAACAATTTGCAAAGCTGGAGAGAAGAGTGTTGCAAGCAATAAATTGTTTGGGAATGCTGGACCAGTCTTAATAGATAACTAAGATAGAGATCTAAAGATCTAAATACCAGTAGACTCAGATATGCCTGTGTTTCAATGTATTTATCACTTTATACAAGAACTCTAACCCACTGATTATACTCCCTGGACACTTTAATAAAATAGATAAGGACATGCTTAAAGACAGTACTATAATGGAGAAGATAGGGAGCGTTATCTGCTGTGACAGCCAATGCTACAAAACGTTGTATTTCTTAGTACTTCTCTGGGTACTGACTGACTATAATGGCAGAAGCTGAGCAGGTTTTTAAAAAATGAAGTAGCTTTTAGGATCATTGCAATGGCTACCTAGCAACCAGAATCACAGCTATTCATGATCTGTAGAAACACCATAGATACCACAATGCTTTTAAGAGCCACATAATCAATAACAAATGAATATGATGTTTGGTTCTTAACAATCATAGAATAAATTGGGACTTAATTGTGAAAAGAGTTATAACTAAATATTATGAAAGAGAAAAAGAAATGAAGGAGAAAGAGAGAGGAAAGAAGAGCCAAGGAAAGAGGGAAGAGAAAGAAAGGGAGGGAATATTGAGAGAAGGAAACTCTCATGCAGTTTCCAGAATTAAGTCAAGGTTCAGGTAAAATACCCACACATCAGTGATAAATTGAACTTCACTGGGGCACATGCACGAAATTTAATCGCAAGTATATATTACGAAATTATAAAACACAGAGTAGCAAAAGAAAAATTTTAAAAAAAAGCATTTAGAAAACAATACTCATTATTTTATATCCTCAAGGTCATCTACAGCAACATGAATTTAACCTAATTTGTTAACCTTACATTAAAGAATTTGTTTTGAGATTGTATCTAGTCATCCTCATAAATACCAATAGCTGGGTGTTTCCACTAGGAGGTATAGGTAAATTGAAGTGGCACAAGGTGGCAACATCAGGCTTTCTCATCTCCCTTGACAAATCTGCATTCAGCTAAGGTTGGCATTTCTGACAGAGAAATAATCTTTCTTTGATGCCACAGAAAACTGTTTCTCACAAAAGAAAACAAAAGTGGGGCAGATCAGCATGTCCACTTTTTCCCGACATCCCATATCCTGCCTGACTTCCAGTAGGTCTACCTTAACTAGGGACACAATCTGCCTGTCTCCCAGGAGATCTGCCATAATCAGGGATACAGGTGAAACCCCAATCCAACCTCAAATAACCTCAACAGCTGGGATCAACCATGAAGTCAAGCTGAAGTGGTATCACTCCCCTCTGCTCTAGCCCCATCTCCTTTCCATTCTGCACCTCTGCCATGGGAGATCAGAGTACTGCACCAAACAGGGTCATAAAAGGCCTTCTCTAACCATGAACACAATAGACACCTCTAGCCAGAGACAGCACTAGCTGCCTCCAAGAGGTCTGCTCTAACCCATCTCACAGAGCTCTACTTCCCTCCAAGGCTGCAGGCTCCAATCAGAGACACTAGAGATAACCAGATGATCAGATGCAAGTACAAGAATATAAGCAACAGAAGACAATATATTTTTACATCATCAGAACCCAGTTCTCCCACCATAGCAAGCCTTGGATATGCTAACACACTTAAAAATTTAATGCTGACATAAACACACTCCATGATGACAATAAAGGTCTTTATATTTTTCTTAATCCTTTTATTATTACTTTTACTGGATTTCTTTATTTACATTTCAAATGTTATCCCCTCTCCTTGCCCCTCCTCCAGGAGCCCTCTTTCCCATCCCCCTCCCCCTGCTTCTATGAGAGTGTTCACCTTACCACATATTCACTCTCACCTCCCCACCCTCTAATTCCCCTACACTGGGCCTTCACAGGACAAAAAGCCTATCCTCTCATTGATGCCCAACAAGGCCATCCTCTGCTACATATGCAGCTGGAGCCATGGCTTCCTCCATGTGTACTCCTCAGTTGGTGGTTTAGTCTCTGGGAGCTCTTGTGGATCTGGTTGGTTGATACAATTGTTCTTCTGTGGGGTTGGAAATCCCTTTAACTCCTTTAGTCCTTTCTCTAAATCCTCCACTGGGGACACCATGGGGACCCTGTGCTCAGTCCAATGATTGACTGCAAATATCCACCTCTGTATTTGTCAGCCTCTGGTAGAGCCTCTCAGGAGACAGCTATATGAGGCTCCTGTCAGCATCGAAGCATCCATAATAGTATCTGAGTTTGGTGACTGTATGTGAGACGAATGCCCAGGTGGTGCAGTCTTTGGATGGCCTTTCCTTCAGTATCTGCTCCACACTTTGACCCCATATTTGCTCCTGTGAGTATTGAGTACCACTTTCTAAGAAGAGCCAAAGCACTCACATTTTCATCTTTCTTCTTCTTGAGCTTCATGTGGTCTGTAAATTATATCTTAGTGGATTATGTTGATGGATTTCCACATATTGTATCATGCCTACTTGATCATGATGAATGATCATTTTTATGTGTTCTTGGATTCAGTTTGCCAGAACTATGTTCAGTAGTTTTGCTTCGTAAGGGAACACAATATCTTTCCATAAATCCAACCCCAGAAAGAATAATAGATGGAAAACTTCAACACAAGGAGAGAACAACAGCCTAGAAAAAACAAGAAAGTAAAGTTTCAACAAACCTGAAAGAAGATAGCCATACAAACATAATTCCACTTCTAACAACAAAAGTAACTGGAAGCAATAATCACTTTTCCTTAATATCTCTTAACATCAATGGACTCTATTCCAATAAAAAGACAAAGACTAACAGACTGGATATGTAAATAGGAACTAGCATTTTGCTGCATACAGGAAATGCATCTCAGTGACAAATATAGACACTACCTCAGAGTGTAAGGCTGGAAGATATTTTTCTTAGTAAATTGTCAGAAGCCATAATAGGACAAGCTAATAATTAGCAGTTGATCATCCTGAAATTCTTGCCTCGGATTATTATCTGCGACAAGTGTGCCACATTTAGCAAGGCTATGTTGGACATATTTTAGGAAAGATCCTGCTATCAATATGCTCTTCCTATTATTATTAAACATATATAACAATCACTAAGCAATAGCACTCCCCTTTGGAGCAGATCTCTGCAGACCCACGAAGATGTACTGCCTTGTAGTGTTGCTATATAGACAAATAGACGACTTCTTAAGTCTTAATGATGATCCTATAAGAATTCCTAAAATTATATCAATGATTATTAAGCTCTTTTATAGTGGGACTGCTATTAAGTCCCTTTCTGATAGTCAAAACTGCTATGAGAACTTTGCCAGTCTCCCAAGTGTCATCTGTTAACAGCACTTAGATAGTAACCAGTCTCTCTCCTACTCAGAGCACATTCCAAGGTGGTTGTAAAACAATTAACCAAGGGTCACTAAAAGGGAAATCACGATTTATTATAGGTGCTAGGACAGAAGAAAAAATATTACCTGGGTTTATCTATACAAAACTTCACTAATTTCTTAGTTATAGTTTTAAACCTTCGGTGAACCTGTGGAGCTATACAGGTGATGGATGTTTAGTCAGATAATTACTCTTAATGGATATGCATGTAAACATTCTCGATTGTAAACTTCTATTTCAATTTATGATTTGAATTTTGGTGTGAACTTGTGATGAACTTTGTAACATGTGATCAGATACTCTGAATGATGTATAAGACAAAGGGAAATCCGTTAGCAACTCACTTTCTCTTCCTCACTTCACTTCACTTCACTTCTCTTCTCTTCACCTCTTAGAATTTTTCCTTTGTTAGAATTTTTTCCTTTTTCCACTTAGGACCTTCCCATTTTCTCCCTTAGATAGGAAACTTTTTACACTTAGCAATAAACTACAATAACTTCTTTAAGTGTCTTTTCTTCTTGCGACCTCAAGCCAACAGACCTAAGTTAGAGCCTGGCAGCTCCTGCAGAGACAGATCAAAGGCATTGCTTAATTCTCTGCTGTCCCTGGGCGGAGGTGTTAGTGGCCAGAAACTGCAGTTTCTGGCCTCAGAGGATCAAACAGATAGCAGGTCAGCTACAGTAGCCTAGTAAGTAAACTTTAGTAATGTAGATAAGAAAGATTTTATTAAACAGCAACCCTAAATATCTCATAAGACATTACCCTGAATCTCGTAAGACCAAGTCTTACCCCTCGCCGACGCTCTTCCAATTCCTATCCCCCTTGGCTGCCTCAAGAAGAACCGACCGGGAATTTTGAGGGTGGGGAGGTGGGAGTGGGGGGGAGTAGATAGAGGTTACATCCACAGAGAAGAAGGAGGAGGGGTGAGGGGATTGGGGGTTCCGGGGTGGGTGGGGGATGGGGTAAGGGGACAACAAAGGAAATGTAAATAAAACATCCAATAAAAAAAATTCAGGAAAAACAAACAAAAAAAAAACAGAAAACAAATAAGAAGAACCGACCGACTGGAGGAGAAGAAAGAAGATCACCTTCTCCCCCCACCAAGCCGGGTACCGCTCCCGGCAGTAAATGGTCCCAAGAAACAAGCTGGGTTAGCCATTCTAATATCCAATAAAGTAGACTTTCAACCAAAATTTATCAAAAGAGATGGGGAAGGACACTTCATATTCATCAAAGCAAAAATACACCAAGATAAATTCTCAATTATGAACATCTATGTTACAAAAGCAAAGGCACTCACATTTGTAAAAGAAACTTTCTTAACGCTCAAAACACACCTTGAACCTCACACAATAATAGGGGAGACCTCAAAACCCCACTCTAACTAATAGACTAGTCATTGAAATAGAAACTAAACAGAGATACAGTGAAACTAACAGAAATTATGAACTAAAAGAATTTAACAGATATCTACAGAACATTTCACCCTCAAAACAAGTGAATATACCTTCTTTTCTACCATCTCCAAAACTGATCATATAATTGTACACAAAACAAGCCTCAACAGATATAAGAAGATTGAAGTAATTCCATGTATTCTATCAGATCATCATAGACTAAAGCTAAACAAAAATAACAAAAATAACAGATAGCCCACTTACTCACGGAAACTGAACAACTCTCTACTTAATGATAACTTTGTCAGGGAAGAAATAAATAAATTAAATACTTTCTAGAATTCATTGAAAATAAAGACAAAGCATATACAAATTTATGGGAAGCAACGAAAGTAGTACTAAGAGGAAAATTGATAGCACTAAGTGCCTTCATAAGAGAAACAGCAGGAACACTACACAATTCCTTCTGTGAAGCCACAATTACCCTTATAACTAAATCACACACAGGACAAAAAAAGAAAAGAAAGAGAACTTCAGACCAATTTCCCACATAAACACTGATGTAAAACTACACAATAAAATTCTGGCAACTAAATCCAAGAACACACCAAAAATGATCATTCACTAGGCTTCATCCCAGGGATGCAAGCATGGTGCAATATACAGAAATCTATCAACATAATCCACTACATAAAGAAACTAGAAGAAAAAAACACATTATCATTTCACTAGATGTTGAAAAAGCATTTGACAAAATTCAACACCACTTCATAATAAATGTCTTGGACAGATCAGGAATCCAAGGCCCATACTTGAATATGGTAAAAGCAATATAGAGCAAAGCAGTAGCCAACATCAAACACAGTGGAGAGAAACTTGAAGCAATCCCATTAAAATCAAGTAATAAACAAGTCTGCCCACTCTTTCCCTACTTATTCATTATAGTACTTAAAGTTCTAGGTAGAGCATTTAAACAACAAAAAGATGTCAAAGGGATACAAATTGGAAACGAAGAAGTCAAAATTTCACTATTTGCAGATAACATGATAGTATATTTAAGTGACCTTATAGTTCCACCAGAGAACTCTTAAAACTGATAAACTACTTCAGCAAAGTGACACGATATAAAATTAACTCAAACAAATCAGTAGCCTTCTTCTACTCAAAGGATAAACAGGCTGAGAAAGAAATTGGGGAAATGACACCCTTCACAAAAGTCACAAATAATATAAAATACCTTAGTGTGAGTCTAACCAAGCAAGGGAAAGATCTGCATAACAAGAACTTTGAGTCTCTGAAGAAAGACATCAAAGATGATCTCAGAAGATCGAACAATCTCCTATGCTCATGGATTGACAGGATTAATATAATAAAAATGGCCATCTTTCTGAAAGCAATCTACAGATCCAATGCAATCCCATCAAAATTCCAACTCAATTCTTCATAGAGATAGAAAGAGCAATTTGAAAATTCATTTGGAATAACAAAAAACCCAGGATATCGAAAACTATTCTCAACAATAAAAGAACTTCTGGAGGAATCACCATCCTTAACCTCAAGCTGTATTATAGAGCAAGAGTGAGAAAAACTGTTTGGTATTGGTACAGAGACAGGTAGGAAGATCAATGAAATAGTATTGAAGACCCAGAAATGAGCCTACACACTATGGTCTCTTGATATTTGACAAAGATGCCCAAACCATCCAGTTAAAGAAAGACAGCATTTTCAACAAATGGTGCTGGCTCAACTGGGAGTAAGCTTGTATAAGAATGCAAATTGCCGTTCTGAAGGTTATATACAAAAACACTTCCTCCTCCCAAGAGCTGCTTCTCTTGGAGGCTTCTCTTCTTCATTCGCTTCTGATCAGTGTTGAAGGTGGGAAGAGCCTTTGCAGGTCCAGAAGAGTGGAGCAGAGGGAGGGGGTACAGCAACATGTGCACACGCATGCACATGTACGTGCATGCGTACACACAATCTGGGTTATCTTTGTGCTATATAGTGGATTATAATTCTGTGAAACCAAGTTTGTATATTGAATTACATTAAGGAGTGTTCTTTAAAAAGAGAAATAAATATACAATTACAAAAAAAAAAAAGAATGCAAATTGACCCATTCTTATCTCCTTGTACAAAGCTCAAATCCAAGTGAATCAAGGACCTCCACATAAAACCAAATACACTGATACTAATAGAGGAGAAAGTGAGTAAGAACCTCAATCACATGGGCACAGGGCAACATTTTCCTCATCAGAACACCAATGGCTTATGCTCTGAGATCAGGAATTGACCAATGGGACCTCATAAAATTGCAAAGTTTGTATAAGGCAAAGGACACTGTCCATAGGACAAAATGTCAACCAACAGAGTGGGAAAAGATCTTTACCAATCCTACATCTGATAGCAAGCTAATATACAGTATATACAAAGAACTCCAGAAGGTAGACTCCAGAGAACCAAATAACTGTATTAAAAAAATGTGAAAACAGAACTAAACAGAGAATTCTCAACTGAGTAAACTCGAATGATGGAGAATCACCTAAAGAAATGTTTAACATCCTTAGTGATCAAGGAAATGCAAATCAGAACGACCCTGAGATTCCACCTCACACCAATCAAAATGGCTAAGATCAAAAACTAAGGTGACAGCACAGGATGAGGATGTAGAGAAAGAAGAACACTCCTCCATTTTTGGTAGGAGTGCAAGCTGGTACAACCACTCTGGAAATAAGTCTGGCAGTTTCTCAGAAAATTAGACATAGTACTACCTGAGGACCCAGCTATACCACTGCTGTGACAATACTCAAAATATGTTCCAACTTATAACAAGGTCACATGCTCCACTATATTCATGGCAGACTCATTTATAATAGCCAGAGGCTGTAAATGACCCATATGTTCTTCAACTGAGAAATGACTACAGAAAACATACATTTACACAGTGAAGTACTACTCAACTATTAAAAATGATGAATTCATGAAATTCTTAGGAAAAACAATGGAGCTAGAAAATATCATCCTGAATGAGGTAACCCAATCACAAAAGAACACACATGGTATACACTCACTGATGAGTGGATATTAGCCCATATGCTTGGAATAACCAATGTACAATTCACAGACCATATGAAGCTCAAGAAGAAGGAAGACCAAAGTGTGAGTGCTTCATTCCTTCTCATAAAGGGGAACAAAATTCGTATGGTATCAAATATGGAAGCAAAGTGTGGAACAGAGACTGAAGGAAATGCCATCCAAAGACTGCACCACCTGGGGATTCATCCCATATATAGTCACCAAACACAGACGTGATTGTGAATTCCAAGAAGTGCTTGATGACAGGAATCTTCTATAGCTGTCTCCTGAGAAGCTCTGCCAGAGCTTGAGAAATACAGAGGCAGATGCTCACAGCCAACCATTGGACACAGCATGAAGTTTCCAATGTAGTCCCCAATGGAGGGTTTAGAGGAAGGACTAAAGAAGCTGAAGGAGTTTGTAACCCCATAGGAAGAACAATGATACAACCAACCAGATCCCCAGGCTCCCAGGAACTAAACCACCAACCAAGGAGTACACATGGAGGGACTTATGGCTCCAGCTGCATATGTAGCAAACTATGACCATACTGGGCATCAATGGGAGAAGAGGCCCTTGGTCTTGTGAAGGATTGAGGCCATTGTGTAGGGAAATGTGAAGGTGGGTAGGCAGAGTGGGTGGTGGGTTGGGGAACACCCTCATAGAAGCAGGGGAGGGAGGATGGGATAGGGGGTTTTGGGGGGTGAGAAATGGGAAAGAGAATAACATTTGAAATGTAAGAAAAGAAAATATCCAATAAAAAAAGAGAGATACTACACTAGCAACTTAACAGCACACCAGAAAGCCCTAGAACAAAAAGGAGCAAACACACCCAAAAGGAGTAGATGTCATGGAGTAATCAAACTCAGGGCAAAAATCAACCAATTAGAAACTAAAAGAAAGATACAGAGTATCAAGATAAACAAGAGTTGGTTCTTTGTGAAAATCAACAAAATAGAAAATCTTTCTCCAAACTAACTAAAGAGCACAGAGACAGTATCCAAATTAACAAAATCAGACTTGAAAATGGAGACATAACAAGTGAAACTGAGGAAATTAAAAAACAATCAGATCCTACCACAAAATCCTATATTCAACAAAACTGGAAATTCTAGATGAAATGAATAATTTACAAGACAGATTTCACACTAAAGTGAAATCAAGACCAGGTAACTATCTCAACAGTCCCACAACCCCTAAAGAAATAGAAATAGTCATTAAAACTCTCCCAACTAACAAAAGGCCAGGGCCAAATGATTTTAGTGTAGAATTTTACCAGACCTTCATAGAAAAGCTAATACCAATACTTCTCAAATAATTCCACAAAACAGAAACATAAAGAACACTTCCTAATACATTCTATGAAGCCCCAGTTACTCTGATACCTCAACCACAAAAAGACCCAACAAAGAAAGGGAATTGCTGATCATTCTTGCTTATGAATATTGATGTAAAAGTACTCAAAAAAATTCTCCCAAATCGAATCCAAGAACATATCAAAAACATTGTTCACCATGATCAAATAAGCTTCATCCCAGGCATGAAAGAATGGTTCAATATAAGAAAATCCATCAATGTAATCCACTATATAAACAACTCAAAGAAAATAATCACATGATCATCTCATTAGATAATGAAAATGCCTTTGACAAAACTACAACACCCCTAATGTTAAAAGACGTGGAGAGATCAGGATTGCAAGACCTAAACATAGTTAAAGCAATATATACCACTCAACATCCAATATCAAACTAAATGAAGAAATACTTGAAGCAATCCCAAAAGCTCACAATGCCCATGATACAACCCACAGGCCATATGGAGCTTAGGAGGAAGACCAGGGTATGGATGCTTCAGTCTTGCATAGAGTGGGAAACAGGATGATTGAGGGAAGTGGAGGGAAGGAGAACCTGGGAGGGAGAAGTAAGGGGGAGAAAATATGGGAGGGGCAGAATCAGGTATTTGAGGGAACAGGAAAGAGGTACAGAGGGTCAGGAAATTGAATTAAAATATGTAGAAGTAGATGAGGAACTGGAGGGTTCCAGATGCCAGGTAAGCGAAAGGTTCTGAGGACAGAATGGGGAGACTTTAGCCAAAATTCGTGTGAAGGGGAGACAGAATCTGTAGAAACCACCTCCACTCGATAGGCAAGGCTCCCAGTAGGGGATGGGGTCCTACCAATTTCAAAAGTTTTTAACCCAGAAATGTTCCTGTCCAAAGGAAAGATAGGGACAAAAAATGGAGCACAGACTGAAGGAAAGGTCTTCTGGGCACTGCTCCACCTGGGGATCCATCCTGTCTGCAGATACTGTTGCTGTTGCCAAGGGGTGCTTGCTGACCTGGTGTGGCTGTTCCCTGAGAGGTTCTGCCAACACCTGACCTATGTAGATGTGTATGCTTGCAGCCAATCTTCAGACTGAGCCTGGAGACTCCCGTGGGGAGCTGGTAAAAGAACTGGAAAAGCAGAGAGGGATTGCAACCACATAGGAAGAACAATGTCAGCTGGCTGGACCACCCAGTCCAGTCAGACCGCTCAGATCTCCCAGAGACTAAGCCAAAAACCAAGGATCATAAATGAGCTGCTCCAGTGCCAAGGGCAAATGTTGAGTAGAGGACTACTTTGTCTGGCCTCAGTGGGAGAGGATGAGTTTAATCCTGTGGGAAGCTTGATGACCTAAGGTAAAGTGATGCTGGTGGAGATGGGGTAAGTGTGGGTTGGCTGTAGGGGGAGCACCCTCCCTGAGGAGGGGGAAAGGGGAGATAGTGTGAAGAATTCAGGGTGGAGGGAACAGAAAGGAGACTTTTGGAATATAAATAAATATATAAACTAATATATTTCTTTCCAAATAAATAAAAAAATTAAGTGAGTGTAGAGGAAGGAATGAGTTGCCCTCACCAAATCTACAACCCAGATTGAAAGACTGTATATATATATATATATATATATATATATATATATTGCCTTGTAAAATAACTTAGAAACCAGTTTCCCAGAAACGCCTCAGAAAGAAATAAGCAGCAGTTTGAACAGTAACAGCCAATAATTATAAATTATCTTTATGACTTAATTTGCCTTTCTCTTTTTTCTCTTTCCTATCCTTATCATCCTCCCTTCTCCATTAATTTTGTTATAGGGAGGGGTTCCTCAGATTATTTTCTAAATAAATTGCCTCCATTTTAATTTTATTTTAAGAAAATTCAATGTAAGTCGTATAATATCCCAAAATGTACATTATAAATTCAAACTTACAAACTTATACAAAGAAATAGATAAACATAATAACTATTTCATCTATTTTTACAGACCTTGAATATTGTACTTGCTAAATCCTGGATCTTCAGCAGTCAGAGGGATAAAAGGAATATCAGAGTCTACTTCTGATCCTAACAATGAGAAACAAAGTAGAATCCCTCCAATATACTACAAATGTAGACCTAACATAATTAGATGATCACATCAAGCAGGGAATTTAAATTCCAGATGGAAGACAATGAAGATGGCATCCATTATTCATGCTGAGAAACTGATCCTGGATAGTACTTGCATGAGAACTGTACTGAGAGAAGGGATACAATAGCTTGCACAGTGGTACAGACATCACACTACCCTACAAGCTCTGGAAACATTTTAAGACAAAATAATTAAAATAACATAAGTGGAATGAAGAAGATTGGCTTCTGTTATAAGAACAGAATTTGTTTAACATACTTACCTGAATGTCCTTACATAAATAAATGAACAGAATGTACACATGAACTTCTATGGACTGTATTTTATAGACACACAGTCTTCACAACTTTATTCTATTTCTTGACCTTATATATATTAGGGATTACAGAAAACCTTCACTTATCAATCTTTCAACATTTTAAAATTCACTGTTAGTTCTCACATCAAATACTGAAAGTATGTTACATTTAAATACAGGGAGAAAAACTGAAAAACTGTTTTTCATAAAGCAAAACAGCATGAATGTTTTGAATATTTTCAAGTCGCTCTTTAGTTTTACTCCTAATTCAAATATCTAATAATACTAATGTATTATATTATAGTTTTATAGAGCTATATTTTCCACAAAATACTATTTATATTTAGTTCTAAGTATTTTAACAGTTATATGATGGCTATATGAACAATCAGAAAAAGAATTTACATGAATAACTACTTTAAGGGAAAAAACATATTTTTATTATTTAAATCTACTTTAAATTTAAATATATTTTTATAATTTTCTTCTCTTCCTCCAAGTCCACCCAGATAAGCTCACCTTCCCTACCTATCCACTTTCTTTTTCAAAAACAAAAACCCAATGCAACAAAATCACCCCAAACCAAGACACCAAAACAAGACTACACTGAAATAGAAAAACAAATAAACAAAAAACCCCACCAAAAAAAAAGTTCACACACACCAAAAAAACCTTTTGAGTCCATTATATGATGGCCAAATACTCTGCAACAAGAAGCATGTCCTAGAGTGGTTGACATAGTCAATGTCATTTTAGTGGAGAAAACTCACTGTTTTTTTTTTTTTTTCCTCTCCATACAGGTGTACGTGACAGTTCACCTGTTAACATTTACAGTACTAGGGTACTGGTGGCACAAAGCTTATGAAGTAACCAAAGAGTAAGTGATTTGACTTAAGGCCCACTTTATGAGATTGAATCAGTATTCAATACTGCTTGGGTGACCAAGGAACTAAATATAGATAGCCCAGGGACCTAGGGTAGAACTAAATAGTGGTCTAAAGAAACAAAAAAATATATATAGTGATAAAATGGATCCTAATGATATTCTGCTATGTTCATCGATCAATGAATTAATCAGATATAATCAGATAAGCTTCATTTTGAAGTATATGGGAACAAATAAAGAGACCCAGAGCCAGACAACATGCAGAGAGTGAGAGACCTTGGAATAGTCATCCATAAATGTCATGACTTAACAAAATCCATTCTCCCAGAGTTCAGGGAACTCTAGCAGAAGAGAAGATGAAAAGACTAAGAGCCAGAGGAGATGGAAACCACACAGAACAAAGGCCCTCTAAATCAACATATGAATCACAGAAACTGGAGCTGCATGGTTAGGACCAGCATAGGTCTCTGCCAAGTCCTCTACATATACATTATGACTTACAGTTTAGTGGTTTTATTAAAAGAAAAAACTAATAATAAATTCTAAAACAATATCCCCTGAGGTTTGAATGCAGGGGTTGTGCTGTGGATGTTTCAATTGAATCTGAAAACCATGTGATCGATCACATGTTCTCTGAGTTGTGATTGGTTGTGATTTTTCACAATTATCTCAATGTTTTGCAAAGAGATATTAAGTGAAAAAAGCTGCACTTACCTGTTGGTCTAGGGGAGTGGAAAAATTGCAAGAATCACAAAACCAGGCGATGTGCTGTGTGATAGTCAGGGATTGACACAATTGAATTCTCAAAATCATGTCTGCCTAAATAAGACTTGAACTAGGAAAACACCAGTAGACATGATGTAATGGAAAGGGTGACCCAGCCTGCAGGTACAAGTCAACCTGAAATACGAATGTGGGAGTGGAGATGAAAAGACACAGACATAAGGAATGGAGTCAAGCCTGGTCTTGGTTAAGACTCAAAGTTTATTTCTGCAGCTCCCACTTATAGGCACTTCAGCAAACAAAGCTCTTCTTGAGAAAGTTCCTCTAGAGCCTAAACATAGATAAGAGTTCCTTTTGGCTGCATACACTACTCTCTGACTTGGCTACACAGACTACTCTCTGGCCTTGGTTATACATATTGCTCTCATGGCCTTCGCTATACACACTGCTCTCATGGCAGTACTCTGACTCTCCACAGTTCCCCCTTTTTTATTTTGTTTAATAAAAGATACTTCAGCAGAATATACATGTCTTAGGTTGGTGTCTTTATTGCTCCTTCTTATCCATTATGGAAGCATACACAGCATTGACGTATGTTCTGTCTTAGCTTGATAGCTCAAGAGTACTCTTACTCATCATTGGTCATATCCAGTCAAACTTGAGAGGAGGATTTTTTTAGATAGAGGCCATGTATCTGACTCTTCAGATGTAAAAATTGTGACAACCTGTACTGAATGACACATGGCAACAGTAAGCAGAGGAGCAATCCTATACTAAGTGTGACAACAACAATGATGCCGTGTTGTAGTAGTGCAGGCCAAAAAGGAAACCAACTATGCCACTGTCCTAGTAGATTATGAGCTGCTTGACCTGCCTCAAAATATAGAGGCTTTGCTTTTTCAAAATTAATAACATCTTGGTGTAGTTTTAATAAATCCAAAGATAAATTTGCATGATTCCAAACACCTTGCACACTCTCCCAACTATATAGTATCAACAAAAATTTTTGGTGTCACACATCTCCATTGATAATTAGCATGACATCTATATCTAGTTTGCATTTTTAACCCTGGTATTTCTTCCCCCAAGAAATTAACCACCTCAAGTAAGGCATCTAATTTCTGTTTCATCTTATTATCTATATCCTTTTGAGTATGCAATGCCATGGAAACATTTCTCGATAAATCATATACAAAATGTTCTGTTTGAACACTTTGGGACAGGGCAATAACAGCTGTAGCAGCAGTGGCTATTAAAGTAGTCAAAGCTATAATACCTGCTATTATTAAAACAATCATGTGTTTAGGTCTGGCTAATGCCCTTGTTAATTCTTCAATTACCTGTAAACTCTTATCATCAAACCAATCTTCAGTAATATTTATAGAAACTGTCACAAAAGCAGATTGTAAAATCATTACAGAATGCTTAGAATAGGCTTTTAAAACACAGTCAAATTATAGCCAACATAAGACACATCAAAAGTGTTATTTTCAGAAGGTAGAATAATGCTAATATTTCCTACTACTAGGACATAAAGCATGTCAACACATGTTGCAATAGGCCCTGTCATCCAAGCTGGACTTGATCTTTCAGGCTGACTGCTCACATCATATAAAGCAGCACCCAACTTCTCTAGAATCCTTGTTTATAACCTGTGTGAGTCCACCAGAGTCCAGCAGACAAAGCTTACAAGGGGAGGATAGAGACAGAGAGCCAGCAGGATAATTAGTCATACTAACCACTCCCTATATTCCAACTGTTCAAAATCTTGAGGTCAGTCCCATGAGACTGATAAAGCAAAGGCTTATTCCCCATACATCTTTTCCAGGGAAGTATGATATCTGTGTATTCTCTCATTCCACAGTGTGGAAAATACTGCAGTGCCTGGTATCCCTCAGTCTCTAGACCAGTGGGTAAAGTTACTCGAATGCCATATAAACTATCTTTGCATGAGTCAAGATCATTTCCCTGCAATGTAGTAGGAGATATTCTCAGACATCCAATACAGTTATGCTTTGAAAAGCATATAGAGACACCAGCTCCTGATCCTTAGTAATTAATTTCTTTCCTGATAGTGAAATTTCCTCCAGCAGCCATATCCATCAACTTAGTGTTGTGTACCATTACCACAACTTCTGGGTCTTTCCATACTGTTAGACGTAAAGGAGTACATACAGGATATAGGCCTGATGTAGCTTCCCTATCTTCATTGTGAGGGAATACGCAAGCTCACAATTAGCATCATTCTTTGTCCCAGCATCAGCATGTGTCACCAATCACTCTGGCAGCTAGTATTCTCCTTCACCATCCTGCAGAAAAACACAAATTTGCCCTCTTCTCCATATTAATACCTGAGCTCTTAAATGTCCTATAGATAATTGCAAAATTTGAGAATTAGCAATATCTAAATAAGGAACAATTTCAAGCAATTGTAAACCATGAATTATGTATTGGCTATCAGTATACAAATTAAAAGCCTGATTTTTCAATATTTCAAAAACAGTGGCTAGAGCATGAAATTCAATTATTTGTGAAGCGGGAGGAAACTCGCGAGAATAAACATGTGATACAATTACATATGCTGCCTTCCCATTAGGTGATCCATTGTAAGTACAGTAAGCACATTCTCTATTGGCTGCATGTGTAAATTTACAGGAAGTACAAAAGCATGCATAGAGGCAAATTCTAACAACTTGTCTTTTGGATAATGATTATCAAATTTGCTTAAAAGTTTACATATGCAATGGGTCAAATGTCAGTATTCGGCAATAACCAATTTAATTACTGTTTGGAATAAGGAATAAATACTTCATCAGGTTCATTCCCAAAATAGTCTCCTACAATTCTGTATTAGCATAGCAATAACTTCATAATAGGGTGTTCAAACTCCATGTCTGGCATCTTAGGCTTAAAATAGAATCTTCTAGACTTCAAAGAACTGAGTAGCCCTACCTTTTCCCCTCTGCCTCCTATAGTGCATGTTGCTTCTCTCTAAGACCAGTTTAACTCCATCCTGCAGCATTTCTCAGTAGATACTCTTCCTCTTGGCATCGTGACCAAACTTTTATCACCATTGCAACTTAAATGTTATCTTCTCAGCATTACATACCAGCCTCCTAGAACCTCCTTGCATGAAGTATGGCCATTGCAGAAGATTTATAAAGCATGCCTGCATGACACTATCACTTTTGTATCCATCATGTTTGTAAAAACCAGTACCATATGGATAACTCAATCAAGTTCTGCTACCAGCTTGACATGTTCTTTTACCTCCTTAGACTGCAGTTGCTTGGGGAACTGTTTGCTGATGTGATAAACTATTTCCCTAGCCCACTGTTTCTTAGTAAGAAATCCCTACAGTGGTAATCTCTGTTCAGATTATCTTCTATCAAATTAATTTAAATTTTCACAACATAACATCAGTAGTTGAGTACTTGCCCTAGAGGAGGAACTTCTGTTTCCATGCACAGCAGGACTCTATTGATTCCAATGAAATCTTTAAGACATACACACAGATGCTTACTCTGTTCCCCTTGGGAAATTTAAATTTGGTCACATCTTCATCCTTAACAAACTTGTATTTACCAACCCCTCTTCTTCCCATCTCTACCTAACCCCCTATTTCTTTCTCTACCTCACCCTCATATGTTATTCTGAGTAAGAACCTTCTGTTTTTATTAGGAATTCTCCTTAACAACTGTTCTGTGACCATAAGAAGCATATGTTCTCGATAAAAACAAAGGATACCACTCAAGTCCAGTGAAGCAGTGTGCTCACTGGGGTTACAAAGTGGGTCAGGGAGTGATTAAGAGAATTTATTTTCTCTTCAGAAGGGTAGAGGCTAAGTTCCTAGCACCTAATTGTCAGTTCACTTCATGCATAATTCCAGTGACAGGAGGAATCTGTCCCCTCTTTTGCCCTCTACTGGCACAAATCATGCACATAATCCACGTATAATGCATGCTCACAAAACACTCAGACACAAAACATAAACTGAATTAATTTTTGTGAAAAAATTCAATAAAATGTTGTATGTAGCCCTTGATCACCTTTGATAAAGTAAAATTTCATTCTCTTTTTGAATGTCCTTAAAGTTGCATCTCATCACAAAAGCAGCACATAGTAACACTTCACTTCCTTGTTAATTTTTGTACAGGATGTGGTCTTCAGAATGTAGGAGGAAGATAGTTGAAAAATTCTGTCATTCATGAGCTCAGCAGTATGATATGCCTGGAGCTAAAACCTCCTACATAGGCGTGATGGTAATAGATGAAAGAAGGGGAATAGCAGAAAGGTCCATTGACTGCCATTCAATTTACTGAAATTGCCCACTTAGAATAGTTACTTAGACATTACAAGCTTCACTCTCCAGTGTGAAGCCAGAGTGCACTGAGCTGGCATAGATGTGGGGGCTATCTCTCTTTCTCTGTGCTGCACTTTCAGAGAAAGGGAGAGACTATAAAATTCGAGAAAATAGATAAACGGCACCCAGGAAGGAGCTGGTGATACACAGCAGCCAAATGCAGATTTCTACTTTGATCAGTAGGGTCCAATAGGACCATTGGCAAAAGAAAAATATTAAGGGCAGATTGTCTGAGAGCTTTATTTATGTGAGCATCTGGCCTTTCTCCCACATCAGGAGCCTGACTAATAGAAGCGCATTCCTCAAAACATTTTCAAAGCAGCCGTATTTATTTTTCTTCTTTATTAAGGTAGTTTTTTGTTTGTTATTTTAAGTTATCTGAAAAATATAGATATCCCTTGATGTTTTAGGAAATAAAGCCTTCTTTAAGTTTCATGAAATAATTTGGAAAAATAGTAGGATTAAGTCATTGCATGCACAAAAGAATTTAATTGAATATTGTCCTCTTATAGAACATAGTTTTCTGGTGGGGGTGAGGTGGGGTGGGTGGGTGTCTGGGTAAGAGACACCCTCTAAAAGGCAAGGATGAGGAGAGGTCAGGCCTTTATCCCTGCCTTTGCAAGATTAGAATCACCACAGCCTTTCTATACTTAGAGAAGGGAGGAGATGTCAGAGGCATCCCTGCTTACACACTGAAGGCCTAAAATCAGCCATAGGCCTAAAATCAGAAATAGGCTTGTCATACATGTATACTAACATCAAGTCTTGGGTCTCTGTGGAAAAACAATGAAACAGATGGCTATCAGCTATTGTAAACAGGCAGCTTTCGTAGAAATTTACCAGCCTGAGTAGCCATAGACCTTGTAAATAGGTAGCCTGGGCAGACAATACCAACTTAGATAAGGACAAGTGAATCATAGGCAGAGTCATAGTGACCTATACCCTGAACCTTCACCCAAATGATACCCTGTTCTGAAAGATACCTGCATTTCCCTGAACACCCACACTCTAGTGTCATCCCTTCCCCACATCCTGCCTTTCTGTGTTTATAACCCCTGTGTGAATGAATTATGATTTGAAAAAAATAAATAAATTATTTAAGAAAAAGGAGAAGGAGGTGAAGAACTCAGGGAGGGAGACCAGGAAGGGGGCAACTTTTGGAATATAATAAATAAAATGATTTAATTGTTAAAAAAAGAACATACTTTTCTAGGCTGATGGTGAGTCTTTCTTAATAATTCAGAGTACTACGAGTTTAAAAATCTACTTCAAAAAATTAATAATATTCAAAGCTAAAAATTCCAGATTCCTATATTCTACAATGCAGCTTGACAATTGTTTTCTTGGTTATACAGCAAAATTTGCCTTGAAAATGTAAATGTGAAATAACCTTTAAATTTTTTCTCATATAATTGTGATGCTTCTCTTGCTAAGAAAACAGAAAATGTACAGATTTTCTCCTGGTAATTAATATTTTTTATTAACTCTCTTCTTCTCATTTGTTCTGAACTCACTTAAAAGGCACCTAGTTTGGATAACATAATCAAAGTATCATACATTAGAATATAACTGAGGTTTCAGCTAATTATCCAGGCTTTTATAACTTCTGTATCAGTCTTTCTCTTTTCAATAGGAGAAACATAGTCAATTATTTTCTCCCTGACATGATTAGTACTCTCTAAATGACAGTCATTAGTGTGCCCTTCAGATATTCCTAGTTCTGCTTTCTACCAGGCACATGGTAGGCATATTCTTCCAGGTCCCTGTGTAGTAAGATGGAATAGTACCACCAGGTCTGAGGATGATTAGTAACCTGTTAACAACTCCTCTAAGCATTTTCAGTGTGAGACCCTCTCTCTTCCCTGCAGTAGACAGTCACTATATGATGCTGGTGGCCCTGGTGTGACTGAATGGTTTTGAGGAGAAAATATCTCTTCTGGGTCCAGGGTGAGTGAGTAAACCAAAAATCCATTTCCATTTAAGTTGTTTAATGTTTGGGGATATTTTCTTATCACAGAAAAGATAATCTGTTCTGACTTAACTCACTATTACTCTTCTGACATACAAAGAATCCTTTAGAGTCTATAATGTTTTTGATATTCCACAAAATTCTCAGATTTCTAGGTAGCAGAAAAAAAATGTGATAAGAATGATATCAAATTATTATATTTAGCCCCTCCCACTTTTAACACTTTGGGAAAAATAGGCCAGGGTTTATCCTCAACATCATGATAATGAGGCACAGAAGTTCCTGACACCTCAGAAACCACTCTGATCACAGAACCTGTCTAGTTCCTACACAAATGTTGCCATGCTAAACCCTGCATTGCCCACTTTGCTTTCCTGAGACCAGAAGATCTCAGTGTTGTCTAGATATTCCTACCTGCTCTTTTTAAGACTTTTATATGATGTTCCAGGTGTGATGTCACATTGTCTTGCAGGTAGTCTCCCTGTAGTCCTCAATTTAAGAAGTATGTTGACTTAACAGAATAATGCCATCAGTGTCTAAAATTCAAAAGTTAGCACTAATGATTTTAACACATTTCAAACTTAAGACACACGAAGTTCCAATTTATTCCTCAATCTGAACAATTTGCACAATTGTTCATATTTCTCCTCCATGGCTATCCCAAGATTGTGTAGGTTCATTTAGTAGTCTTTTTCATAGACTCAAAATCATATGAAATATAAATTCCCTTGATTGTGGCTTTTATCTCCTCAAAATGAAATATATCTCACTTCCATGAAAATTTTAAGACAGAACTTAAGGCATGGGTGTATTGTGATTTTTCCCCAGTTTCAGGTACTTTTCTGCATAGACATTATGTTTGGGAAGATTAATCAATCAGTGGCATCATTCTTTGTTAGAGATGAGCCATTAGAGCGCTTATTTATGAATCATGAAAATAGAAAATATACTATTAAATATACAATATTATCATGATTATCTTAATCACACATGAGGAAGAAGATAAAAACAGCCACCTGCTCTTGATGACAAGCACATGTGAGCAGTTCAGGCAGGCAGGAACACAGTCACTAGTCAATCTCCTCAGTGACTGGAACCAAGGCTTCAAACATTGCAAACTCAATTCATCTGTCTGGGTTTGCACTTCACCTTGGCCACTTATTTCTACAGTTATGAAAACTACTTTCTCATTTCTATCTTTTTTTTTAAATTCTGAAAACCTTAAGTATCCATCACACACACAAACTTACAAAGATCTCTGGCACACATACCAATTATAGTGCAGTAGCAAAAAAAATGATTATTATAATACAAAGTCTTCCATATTGAAATTATACAAACATGAAATATGTTCTATTATCAGAAACAAATCTGGATATTAGAAAGTTTCCTTCTTATTGTGCATCCCATACTCATTAGGTATCCTTAGATATCCTCTCTCTAACACTCACCTGCCTCATCTTTTCTTGATTTTTTAAAACAACATTTTAGTTCCCAATTACTAATATCAACATTAGCTTCTACATATGAGTAAGAATACTTGATACTTTTCTTTCTCTACCTGATTTACTTAAGTTAAGATAATGTCCTCAGTTCTGTCTACATCACTAAAACTAATGTAAAGAAAAATGTATGTCTGAAGGGTAGTCCATCATATATATTCACTAAATTTTCTTGTATGTTTGGTTGTGAGCCTGTCTTTTAATAGCTGAACCTTTTCTCCAGCCCCATTCAACTTTCTTAATCCATCCATCCATCAGTGGACAAAAAGTTGATTCTATGTATTTCTATTGAATGTTAATCATCTTGAATACTATTGCACATAAAATTATGTACTATAATCCACAGATATTGGCAAAAAAAAGAAAACCATGTTTGACCAAATAAAATAACATGAGATACTTGATAGAATGTTCTAGACAAATAAATGAGACTACAATGCCTGAAACACTCTTATTTTTCATCTTCAATGTATTTTGACTGTATATATTATAGTTTTTTCTCCACTCTTTGAATACAACTATAATTTTAACTATTGTGAGTAAAGGTGCTTAGAAGTTCTTAACATGATATATATTTCTCATTCCTTCATTTTATCACTTGCTGTTTTTTCAGTTTCTAAGGTTCTTTGAATTTGTCTTCCATTGTTCTCCATATGCCTTTTAAGACCTAATCAAAACACCAAATATCATATGAGATATAAAATACTACTAGGGCGGTGGTGGCGCACGCCTTTAATCCCAGCACTTGGGAGGCAGAGGCAGGCAGATTTCTCAGTTCGAGGCCAGCCTGGTCTACAGAGTGAGTTCCAGGACAGCCAGGGCTACACAGAGAAACCCTGTCTCGAAAAACCAAAAAAAAAAAAAATACTACTAAACTCATTTCAATAGTAAAAAGCCTAATTTATGGCACTGTATGTGTAGAGGTAAGGTAAATTTCTAAATGAGCTTATAACAGTGGCTCTACCCCCAATTTTCATTGGTTATCACATGTGCAACTTTTTTATGTTCAACAACCATTTAAATAAAATAGCCATAGAACTTCGTGGATTCTGTCAAAGAATGGAGACCAGTATTCAAAATATTCATTAGGAAATTTACTACATAGAAAAGCAAGACCCAATTGTATTTTATACAGATGTTCTCTGTGTAAATCTACGACAAATTGAGCTTTAGAAGGCTAGATGTCAGAGAGTGGTGGGTTTGTAAGCAGGACTGTGTAGGAAATAAATTGACAGCTGTCTTTGGGAGCTTGTATTCTAAACTATGAGTGTGATTGATCTCTAATAATCAGAGTCAAGGACATCACTGACTGGACAGTTTCTATAAGTATTTGGGAATGACAACTACCTGAATAATGTAATGGACTAATGTTGATACAGGTATGTACTTGTTACAATGGGGCAAAACATTCAGCTTTTCCACAAGAATTTGAACACTGAAAATATTTTCACTTCATATATGTAGAGTTCAAGACTCAGAAGTACAACCAAATTCCAAAATCTGTCCCATCAAAGCAAAAAATTCTCTTTCATAGAATACCCAAGACAGCCAGTCTTTATAGCTTATGCTTACTTTTGAAATTTTTGAATGAGGGTCTGTTGCCTTATAAACGCTGTAATTTAGTGACCCCATTACTGCTCATATTAAGACAAATCAACTAGAAGAAACAACATCACTGTTAGATATAAACTGGGACTTACCCTGGTACTGCAAAGTAGGAAATGGATAGAGTGAGCTGGGTGCTGAGAAACCTTCCCTGTATCTTTTTCTCATCTGCAGCGTGTATATATTGCCTTATCAGCACCTCTCACATGCTCTGGAAAATAGCTTCCTACCTTCCTCCCCACTAGAGAAACTAATAAGCTTCAGAAATATGTCTTTAAATATTTATTCTGGTACAGCAAAGCCAAACACAATTCCTCAGAAGTATTCGTCAGAAAGATTGTCTGGAGTCATCTCTGAAATGTTAAGCCCTAAATTTTAATTCAAATTTTCCAGATTTATGATGTTTTGTGAGTTGAAAGGAAAATAAACAAGAATACACAGTGAACATCTTTCACAAGATGACTCTTTAGGAATATGAAATGTTAGCCAGGTGGCAGGAGGTTCTCCAACACTTCCAAGTAACCCTGCAGTGGAGGTTAATAGAGCTGTGTGTGATGGTTCAGAGGAAAAATAAATGAGATTTCGTTCAGGTAAATGCACCAACGTCTTTGCTTCTGTCATTATTCATGATGTCCCTGATAATCATAAATGTCTTTTTCACACTAGATGAAAAGAGAAAAATAGTGTGTACCAAAATAGAGATTTGATTATATTTATATATATATATATATGTATATATATATACACATTTGTATGAATGTATATACATGTATACATTCGTATATATACAATTATATGTATATATTTGTATATAAATATTTGTGTGTGTGTATATATATATATTTTTTAAGGGACTTATGAACAGTTACTCAAACAACATGAAAGTTAAGGTTATCTACACATTTCAATGACTTACTAAAGCTGTTTTAGTTGATATTGCGACACAAAGATCTTGATGTTCATCACCAATTAAGTCCCAGTGTGAATAGAAACATTTTACCAGATATGAAAATATACCCAGTATATGGAGTCCTGGTTCCTAAAATACCAAATGGACTCTGGACATTCAAATGAAATAATTCCCCATATCTCTTAACACTAGAAAACATGTTGTTTATATTGGTGTACCTCTCAATTAACAGACAACTGCATTGCATCTTTGATCTGAGAGTCAAGCCAACATTGTGTACAACAAATGGAACCTATGAAATTGATCTATTTAAAATTATGATAAGTCAAATGTTTTTTTTAAAGATGAGAAAAAGAACAGTAAATCTTAAGCACTTAAAAGATACTATTTTGATGGGTTCCCATTATGCTATTCTTTAGTTTATTAGTTTGGTTCCTGAAAAATACAAATAGAAAAAGGATGATAAATGATAACTATATAGTCAAATGCTTGATGATGTTAGTTTAAGACCATGTTCAGAAGTTTCATACACACCCAAGAGTCTTTTGTATTTCTAAGTAGCTATATGGAAATTGGAGTACATCTTTGTGAAGTCAGTTTTTCCCTTTCACTTTTATTTAGGTTCCAAGATTGAACTCACACCAAAAGGATTTCATAACAAATCCCTTTACTCACTGAGTCATCCCAGCATTCCACGAAAGACTATTAAAAGGTGAAAGACTCCATTATTGTGAGACCAGAACAACACATTATAGTAAGATAGATTCTGTGAGACATACCAAGGTATAAGTTAAAGAGGAACAAACCACCAAAACTTCAGAAAACTATTGCATCATCTATTGAACATAATCAAAACTAACTGTATAGGAAACAGCATCATCTCTGTCCTCCCCAACTGTAACCACTGTGGTACAAGTACATGTAGCTTAGGTAATGCCTACTGGTTCATGGGAGGATTCGCCATCACCAGCTGTAGGAAAGAAAATTGTGGAAATGTAAAAAATATATGGATGTTTCAGCTTATATGCAAATTAAAAGAAAAACCATCCAAACAAACAAGACTCTGGACCAACTCAAAGGGAAGTTTGAAAGGGTTTGGGGAAGAAACCAAAACTAGGAACATCTATAGGTTTAATTAAAAACAGAAACATCTATAAGATTAGTTGAAAAATTTAGTTGACCAAGAGGACATGATTTGGGTTGTTATATGGGGATAAAACATTCCAAAACACAGGTTTTAAAGTCATTTTATATGAGTGGGCATAAAATATAAAGACTTCTATATTGCCCACTAATAGCCAGCAGAAAGTGTTTACCATATAAATGGCATAAAACAAATCAAGTGGACAAAAATGTCCTGACCAGTTCTTGGCAGCTACCTGTTATCATTGGTAGGCTGTTGCACATACAAAGTGTATGTGAATCAAGCATTCAGGTAAGAAAACTACGATTCCTCCTACTTGTTCTGCTATTTCTCCAGGAAGGAGGGTTCATCTAAATCCTAGAAGAATATCTCTCAGAATTCGTAAGAAACCAGACTGAAGTGAAGAATTTAATATACGCCAGTACTCTTTGACAGTAAACTAATTTTTGCCCTATTTTCAGTGAATGATAATAAAATCAACAGCATCCAAAAAAACTCTTACTATTAGGCTGCATAGTGATTGCAATGGACGAAGATACATCTCTGTCCAGTACCATTGAGCCTCCAATGACTGACCCATTAAAGAGTGTAAAACCACTGGAGGCTTTCTTTAATTATGAATCACAATCCATAGGACCATGAGAGATCAAGTGACCAGGCCCTGAAGAAGTTTTCAACATGAAAATTTCACAGTTGGACATCTGCATGTCATGGCTACATTCTCCATGCTATAATAACTGTTCCCATATGCATTTTAAAATAAGTATACTATGCATTCCTCTCCATCTCCAAATTGCTCCCCAGGTGGTCCATTATATAGTACAGTAAATAAAATAGTTCTGCAAGCTTTCTGCCTTTCAGTTGTACTTATGGAAAAACTTTCTAACAAAAAATCAAAGAAACACACATTTATGTTTAACATGATGGTTTTCCAAAGATAGAGCAAAAATTACTGTAGAGATTATTATCTGAAAAACTAACTTTTTAGTTGACTACATAAAAGGGAGAAAGATTTATAAGATCTAAAGAGAAATCACTATAAGTTGATAACTTTAAACATAAAAGAATATGAAAGTCAGTACAGTATGTATTGATCTTTTCTTTCCTTTTTGTCAAGTTCATTAGCAGTGTTTTAAAAATCTGTTTTCTAAATAAGTTTCATTAAGAAATTATTTAAACACTTGTTACTAATGCACCAAAAGGATTTTTTGCAGTAATGTTTTAAAAAAATAAGAAAACAATAATAAAATGCTATATTTAAAAAATAAAGTTCAGTTTTTAGTCATTTGATACCAAAAAATGTTTGGAGTAGTTTGAAATGTCCTTTGAAAATACTGTTCTATAGAAGACTTTTTGGCAGAAGCCATCAACTTTAGTACATCTGGAATTAACTGAAACCCAAGCAGTGGGGTAAATCTGTGGAGATTTAAAAAACAATAACAAAAGACATCATTTCAAGTGGGAAGACCCACCATAAACCCGTATCTTTGGAAGTGGGAAGATCCACTTTGTATGGAGCCATCTAGTAACAGCCTACAAAAAGGATATGGAAGAAGGAACTACTTGTGCTGTACTTTCTTGCTTGTCCCTGTTCTCTCTGACAAGCCCTTGCCTTTGTTGGCATTAGAGCCCACTTCTTCAGTATTCTAGCTTATACTGGCACCAACTGAGACATCCAGACTCATGGACTGAACTAAATTCTTGGGCTTTCTGTTGGTATAATATATATATTCATTCTCTTCCTCTAGAGAACACTGACTAATAAAGAAGGTAATAGTTGATTACAGTATCTAGTAAATAAATAGGTAAGCTTATAAATAAATTCATCTCAGGCACATTCAACATACAAATTCTAAAACATAAAATTTTCCGCAGGCATTTGTTATGTTTGTGAAATTAATATTTACACTTGCCTCTCTGTCCTTATTTCATGATTAACTATGCTGCATCAGAATTAAAACATACAAGACAGAAGAATATTATAAATGTAATTATTGCCTTAATGTGTTGTTTATGATATGACAACCTCCAAAAAGATAAACCAGATGCACTCACAGTGAGTATTATACAAAATTTTGCAAGAAATATATTTCTGGAATAAAATTGAATTTAACGGCTTACTAGTTGAAGCAGCTGAGGAAAGTCAGTAAAGTAATTCATATAATGAGTAGATGCTGTCTGAGAAGAGCCAGGGTATTAGCATGAATGAGTCTTGATGAGTCACATTACCCTTGCTCTTCCAAAATGGCATCACATTCTCATATATTTTATGAACTTGTTGATAAAGACTACTAAACATTAATTTGTGTTGTACTAAAATTATATTATGTAAAGTGTTTTAAACCCTGAGGTTCAGTATGATTAATAGACACTAAAACTATTGTGGTGGTATAGAAAGCTAGCAAACTTATCTTCAATAAAAGGAACCAAGGGCTTTCATTATCTTCCCACAATCTATAATTTGGGTTTGTGTGTGTAGGCTTACATAGATAATTTTAAGTGAAAATAAGTCCTATAAATTTATTTAGAAACTGTCAGGAGTTTGAACAGTCATTTACCCCTGTTTCACAAGATAGATACATGATGTAAAATTCCAATTATCATCTCAATGAAAAACTTAGGTCTGTCTTGGACATTTTTACAGGAACTTTTCTACAACAATTTTTGAATCTTTACAGAAAAAGAAAAAACTGACCATTCAGTTGTCAAAACTATTGCCTCTTCATATCATTCAAGATGAGCACTCTAGAATCCTTTCTAAGTCTCATCTGAATTTAAACCATAGTTATGTCCTACTTGCAGACAGCCTTAATATATTTTATTTGTCTTTTCAATGTGTCTTTTAGAATATTTACTATATTCCTTTCTGCTTCTTTCACATTGGCATTAACTATTAGTACATTTTTGCATTATCTGATTCTCTCATCAATATTCAACACCTCTCCTTGAAAGTAATGAAAATATACAAAGTAATAGATTAATACAGTAGAAAAAAGAAACCCCTCAGAATTGTTATTTCAAACGCACATGCACAATGACACTTTTATAAGGAAAATCGTGGTTTCACACATAACTAATTTCAGTTGCAACTGGGCAGACACTCAAACTACCTGAGAAGCAAGTATAAAGGAATGATTGTCCAAATTAGGCTGAACTGTGACAATTTATTGAAATATCTTCTTGATCCAAACAGTTGAGGTGGAATGATTTGCCTAAAATGTGGCTATGTGGCTGTCACCATTTCATTGCTTGGGTTCTACACTGGATGATAAAGGAGAGAGAGAGAGAGAGAGAGAGAGAGAGAGAGAGAGAGAGAGAGAGAGAGAGAGAGAGACAGAGACAGAGACAGAGACAGAGAGACAGAGAGAGGAGCATAAGTATGTTTTGCTCTCTGTCACTGATTTTGGATATGTTATGATAAGCTCCATCAGGTCTCTCCTACTGTGACTTCCCAGCTATAGTATAACCTGAAACTGTATGACTAAATAAACCTATTTGCCTTTAATTTACTTTTGTTCAATTATTTTATCACAGCAAGAGGCAAACTATGATACAATATTTAGTTTTAACATGAGAATAAAACAAAATACCTTAGCAAAAACAGCTTCATCACCTTTCCCCAAGCCCTAAAGAACAAAACATGGATCTAAACATTGCCTTGTGTGGGAAGATAAAACAAATGATTGAAGTTGGTCATAGGTGATGCAGTACAGAGAGAAGCTCACCAAGATGCTATGCCCCAAAGTAGCAGAGTTCAACCTACAAGGAAAAGACTGACACCCAGCTAGCTCACTCCTTTTATTTTATTCAAATATTATACAAGGTTAATTGTGGCTGGAAAAGGATCCAACTACCAAAGCTTTCTTGCCCTTGCTGCCTGTGAAAGCAGTCAACCCACACAAATCTCAGTCCTTTTCCGACCATGGCTAGCCATAATCAAAAGTAAGAACTCAGGTCTACCGTGAGTGTCTTGGGACCAAGGTTGGTGTAGCCTCAAGTTCTCACACAGCACCAAGTGCAGATTGTTTAGACAGACATTTCCTTAAGGTTGAAATAGTCTCAAAACAATTTCACAGTCTCTACTAATTGACACAAACATAGCAAAGGCTTTGCTTAAACATTTTACTCAAAGGCAGACATAAAGGCTTTACTATACATATCACTACATGGAATTAAGTGATGACTTTAGATTTGAAAGAAAATGCAGTCTACTGTGATGAAACCAGATAGTGACTAATGCTGCACAACCTCTGTGTTCAATTACCTGAATGAACATGAAACCTGTAGACCTCATGCCTGACAGTACCAAGGTGACTAAGCACCTGAGATTAGATGAGTCACTGTCTTAAAGAAAAGCCTACTAATGTTAATCTGCTAATTGAACACAACAATCAAATAACTCCTAATGGCATAATTCAAAAACAACAGATAAGTGCATAGTTCAATCATCAACAAAGAATGCTATTCTTACAGTATATGAGAAATAACATGGAGGATAATGAATAATGTGAAGAGTGGGACATGTTGGACAACCCAGTCTTTAATGAAATGTCTTCATAAAGCTTCTTTCCTCAAGTCTCAGAAATATGTACAACAGGCAACACAAAGACCTCAAGAGAATAAGGTGGAACATGACTTGAAGACGCATCTTCTACCCTAAACTGAACTGACATTCATATGAAAACCCTGAGACTGTAACAACACTCACAAGAACTATACAGGTTCAAACCCAGTGAAATACCAGCACTGAGAAGACCCAATAGATACAAAACCACAAGCCGAACCAAGAAGCTATTTGCAACTGAAACCTGGTTGGAAAGGGAATATCTGCTTTCCTCAATAGGACATCACTAGGTATATCAACCATACTCCAGGCCAGACCCTATGACCAAGAGTAGTTTGTCAACAGAAAAAGGCACTCCGTATTTAGATTACTTTGTGTTGGAAGACTTTTTGTTTCATTTTGTTGTGTTTGTTTGCTTGCTTTGCTTTGTTTGGCTTATCAGTTGCTTACTTTGATTTTTTTGTTTTATTTTTAAATTTTAATGCTTTGGAGGAAGAGGAAGCATGAAGTTAGTAGGGTAGGGATGCTGGGAGGTCCTGGTAGGAGCTGATGGTCAAGAAAAATATAATCAAAATATATTATATAAAAGATTTACTTTAAAAAGGTAGAATTTGTTCAGAGTTTAGATAAAAGCTGGAACTTCTCCATATCATAGTCACATGTAAGCTCCTATTACTGGCACATGATGATATGACTACACTAGTTTCTGTGACTAGAAGTTTCAAACCATAAGAATCCAACTTAGTAAAAGAATATCTTTTACAATATATCTATGAAACCGGTGAACTTTAGTTCAGAGTAAGGCTCTACTGGCTGAAGATAATACAGGGACATTAAAGCAGGAATTTACCTGAGAAGTCATTCTTAGAAGTAAGCTTGGTGAGACTCAAAAATGAGTACATATCCTTGACAGTTATTCCTAGGCCAATGCCTGAAGATAGATCTTTCACACATATAGACAGTAGGTCTTGTAGCTTCAATGCTATGAACTTCTGTATTCTTCTAAACAAGCATTAGCCAGATGGACTGATATTGGACTACAACAGCAAGCAGGTGGTAGAAAAAAAAATGGTCTTGGTATGCCATTCGTCTATACTTACTTCAGTGGGCTATCAGTACCAAGTACAACACAGGATTTCTAATACTAGGCAGAAGAAGAGAGAAAGTCCTTGTCCACTTGAGAAAAGACAAGGAAAATAGGAAGATGTTTTGGACTTCAGTATCACAGCCAGCTGGGGAAGCTCAACACTTCACATAACCTCACAATACCTGTCCACAAATCAGTGACTGTGAAGAAGCCATCTGGTTCTACTTAGACTTCAGATTGAAAAATGACAACAAAGCAACAACAAGATACATTTCTCTGTATTCCCCAAACCAACTCTGATCAGAATAAAAACTGTGAATTTAAACAAACAAAACTTTAACCTCAGGTACCCTCAACACATCAACCATAGATTTGTACAAATTTGGATTTAAGGTACATATTTGGATTTAGAGTGCTCTTACAGTAGCAATGACCACTGACTTAGAGGACAAGAGAAACAGTCTGCTTAGAACTTCTAGAAGGACAGGCCCAAATCAATCCAGAATACAAATATGAAAGAAAGTTTCTAATGTTTCAATGCACAGATATCATTTCACATTAAAGTGTCTCCAAGTAAAAATTTTCAGGACCACACAAGCAGACAAAATAAAATTTAATACTGAGAATAAATGGTAGCTAGTATAATATCTTAGATAGAGAATTTTTAAGAGCTATTTTAAGGAAACTCAAAAATACTGCGGAAGGAACAGGAAATAATTCAGGGTTTAGTATAGAATCCTAACAGGTTTAAATAGTCTTTAAAAGCTTAAAAATAAAGCCAATGTTGTGATAAGTCTAAGGCACATATACATTAGTGCTAAGCTACAGCTCTCAATGGACATAAGACCCATCAACAAGATAGAACCCATGCCAGATACTGGAAGCTTAGCCAACTACCCAGGGCTAGTGAAGTCATGGATCTTGGTGAAGAATTTACAATTTCCATTTTAATAACAAGTATAATTCCTAACTATATTATAAATATTTGTCCTTATATTCACAGGTAAGAGTAAGAAAACTTTTCTTAGCAACATAGAGAGCATTACAAAAAAATCCCACAACCAATCAAAATGCAGTTTTGAAGCTCAGTCCCAATGGACACATCTGCAAAGCAACTCTCTCATCTCAGGCAAAAGAGAAGATACTGGTAAGATTGTAAGAGTCATACGATCAGGGAGTTTGCTGTAAGATTGTGTCTTCTAGAAATGTCAGAATCTACAATGATAGAGTCTCATTAGCACTACTAACTAAACATGAGCTAAACAAGAAAAACAACTATCAACATTCCAAACTGGATAGGGGACTGGATAGGGGAAAGCCTCCAAAATCTCAACACTGTACAAGGAACTACAGCTAACTAAGAAATGCTAAAACTGAGAGAAATAGTTCTTCCTAGGGGGAGAACACACTACGTGGCTATCCAATACTAATATATCAGTCTTTAAAACATACATGCAAATAAGATTATTCAGAATTAACAGGTTGTATTTAGGGATGTATATGCATATACATAAACATTCATACATGTATACAGATATATTTGTAGTAACAATTATAAAAAGAAGTAAGTAATTTGAATGAGAGCAAGGAGACTTTGAGGGTGAGAAAAATGGAGAACTGATGTGATTATATTATAATCTGTAAACCCAATTCAATAAAATGCAGTAGATATCATTTGACAATATCTCATCATTAGGAGTAAGCCTAGAGAGCATTTATGTCCTGCCTGTGCCATATTTTTCACATAACCAGAGATATATTGAGGTAGATACAGGGAGAGTTAAAGAGAAAATCTGGGCTACATGTGATCATTGTAAGATCAGTTTGTAAGATAAAATTCTCAAAGCATAAAACTAGAATAAAATTTAAGAGAAATGAAATTTAAAAATTGCAAAAATCAATGAAACAGACCATTCATGAAAGTTGAAAAGTAATTATTTCAAAATAAGCAAGAAAAAAAACAGAAAATAGTGAAGGAAAACAAAGGATATACCAACTTAACATGAATGAAAAGAAAAATAAATTATCAATTTCAATTTTGGTACAGTTTAGATTTCAACCCCAACCATCTGTAATTTTTCATTGAAAGAAATGGATATGCTTATGTCACAAAATTGCTCATTCTATGTTAAATATTCTTATACATTTCTCAAAATGAATCATCAAGTCTAATTTTAATGTGGTAGATGACGGACTGTGAGACATGTACATGATGATCTCAGAATAGTTTATACCATATGGTCTTGTACTTTTAACTCGTGAGTAAAATGTGTGATTAGCTATAAAAAGATAAAATAAGGTAAGTTATTTTAGTGCAAATTGCGTGCCTCACAACTATATGTATTTCAGTGAGTCCTCAGTAGAAAATAAATGACAAAAATACCGACACATGCTAATGATTCTTTTTTGTAAGAGAACAAAATATATAAAGATAGCATTTTCAAACAAAGTATAAATGTTTAATATGTTACAATGTAGAAGGTTGATTAAAAATAACCTCATTATGGTTTATTAATAAACATATTTCACTTATATCAAATTTAAAATCAATAATTGTTTTAAAATTCTTAGATGCATACAATAACTTATGATCTTTAATAGCTTTTATCAATATAATTAGGAAGTCAGTGGTTGAGCTAATTTTTAATGTAAATTTTAATCATGTCTCATATCTTAAAAAGATATATTCTCCGCATATTTTTCCACAAAGTAGTGTAGTTAAAACAGTTAACTATAATTTGTTATCATTTAAAGTTATTGGATTATTTTTTAGAATTCCATTGTGACTGGAGAAAATGCATACCACAATGAGACAGATCTGTCCTCATTGTCATCTGTTCTGTATATAATTACCACTTGAACCATTATCTCTGAATGAAAAGCAGGGAAGATTGCTTTAATTATATTGATATATCACTTGTATCCCTAGGCTCTCCAGGACTTTTGTCATAAAGCAAGGTTGGATTTTGTCAAAGTCTCTTTCTTCATCTAATGAGATGATAATGAGATGTTTATGTGATGGATTATGTATATTGAATCATCTTGGCATTTCTTGGTTGAAGTCACCTTGATCATGATGGACAAACTTTTTGATATATTCTTGAATTTGGTTTGTAAGAATTTTACTGAGAATTGAGATAATAGCTATATGTCCATAATGCATATTGGTTTATGAATTTTTAAAATATTTTTATTAATTAAATTATTATTTACATCTTGATCCCAGCTTCCCCTCCATCTTTTCCTCCTAGTTTCTCCTTCCTATCCTTTCCACCACCCTCCTCCCTTTCTCTTCAGAAAAAGGGAAGCCTCCACTAGATATCAACTAGCCTTGGCAGATCAAGTTGCAGGAAACCTAGACACATCTTCTCCTATTGAGGATAGATAAGGAAGATGAGTGAAAGGTACTCAGAGGCAAACAACAAAGTCAAAGACAATCCCTCTTCTTGCTGTGAGGAATCCCACAAGAAGATCCAGCTACACAACTGTAACATATGTGCAGAGGGCCTAGGTTAGCCCCATGAATGCTTCCTGGTTAGTGGTTCAGTCTCTGTAAGCCCCTAAGGACTGAAGTTAGTTGACTCTATTGTTTTTCTTGCAGTGTTATTGACCCTTCTGTCTCCTATGATCCTTTCCCTCCAAGCTCCACCTGAGTTTTGGCTATGAGTCTCTGTATCTGTTTTTGTCAGATACTGGGTGAAGCCTCTCAAAAGGATAAAACAGTAGCCTACAGAATGGAAAAAGATCTTCACAAATCATATATATGGCTCAGGACTGATATCCAAAATATATAAATAACTCAAGAAACTAGGCATCAACAAACCAAATAACCCAATTTTAAAATGAGATAAAGATATGAATAGAGAATTTTCAACAAATGAATCTTTAATGGCAAAGAAGCACTTAAAGAAAATCTCAGTATCTTTAGCCATCAGGGTAATGCAAATCAAAACATTTATAATCCATCCTACACCTATCAGAATGGTTAAGATCAAAACTGCAAATGACTGATCATGTTATTGATGTTGTAGAACAAAAGAACATTCCTCTATTGCTGGTTGGAGGGAAAATTTGTACAGCCACTTTGGAAATCAATTTGGAAGTTTCTCAGAAAATTGGTAATAGATCTATCAAAAGACCAAGTCAAACCACTCCTGTACATATATCCAAAAGAAGCTTCTACATATCAAAAGGACACTTGCTCAACTATGTTCATTATATCATTAGTTGAAATTGTCAGAAATTGTAAACAACCTCAGTGTTCCTGAACCAAAGAATGAATAAAGAAAATTCACACAATAGAGTATTATTCAAGTATTAACAACAATGACATCATGAAAATTTCAGTCAAATGTTAGAACTATAAATGGTCATCCCAAGTGAGATAACCCAGACCCAGAAAAAACAAGCATGGTATGTATTCACTTATAAACAGTTGTTAGTCATAAGGTAAAAGATAACTATGGCATAATCCACAAACCCAGTGATGCTTAGTAATGAAAGGGCTCAAGTGGGACGCTATAATCTTCCTAAAAGGGGGAAGTAGAATAGACATTGGGGGTGGACAGAGTGGAGGGGGGGTTGGAAGGGGGATGGAAAAAGGATGGATCAGATAGGCACAGTACAGGGGAAGAGAGTACTAGGAGACAAACATGGAACATGGACCTGGATGGTATCTCTGGGACAAGGTAGAATCCTAAGATAATGGAAATTCCCAGGAACCCTAAAGAAGACTCCTAGCAATAGGGAATATGGAGCCTGAAACACCAATTTCCTGTAACCAAGCAAGACTTCCAATGGAGGGAAACCATTGGAAACCAGCCACAAAGCATTTGACTTATAAATTGCCCTATTTACATTATTTTCTGCCTATAAGATCTGCAAGAGTAAGGATAAAGCAGAAATTGACAGAATGGACAACCAATGACTTGTCCAGGTAGGGACCTATGCCATGAGAGGAAGCCCATCTCTGACTGTTAATAATCTTTTATACTTGCATAATGGTCTTTGAATTTGTGTGTGTGTGTGCGTGTGCATGGGCATGTGCCTGTGTGCGTCTGTATGTGTTGTTAGTGTAGTTCTGTAAAAGGTATTAATGGTTTCATAAAAGGAATTTAGAAATGTGCATTTGGTTTCTACTTTGCAAACTAATTTGAGGATGTTTCGCATTAGCTCTACATGGAGTTCTAGTCAAGTTCTGACCTAATTTCATCTGTCCCTGAGTTCCTTTTAGAAAAAAAAACTGTTTATTACTCCTTTAGTTTCAGTAAGAGTTATAATTTCTATGGTAGTTTTTCAAATTTTCTTGTATTTTCTCTTGGCTTTCTTGGGTTCTTTACTACTGACAGACAACCACCATGTTGTGAAGAAAATTCACTGTGTTTTGCTTAGTAACTTATATGAGTTTCCTGAGACATCTGTACACTCAAGGAATTACATAAATAGGATTATAAATTACTTATGGGAAACAAGGGATATCATCAGAAGACTTACAAGTATTGCAATCTAGTCCTTCAAGGCATAAGAAAGTAGCCAAGGGAAATGAGTTTTATCTGTGGTGCACACAGAATAACCTACACTGCAGCTGAGGGATCTTGGAAAGTGATACAAACTGAGTTTTATATCCCGCGGGTCTTGTGCTAAATCCCTGAAGGGCATGTTCCCAAGAATTATTGAAATAGGCTGCACTGGCCTGTTCTAATTCAAGATTGTTCCATTCCAAGTAAATTGTATAGTTACACCTGAGATCTGAAACAAACAAACAAACAAAAAAAAACTGAAGGTGAAATGTAACCAATTCAGTACTCCTTGAGAATCTTTCTACAATGATGTGAATCTCAAATGCTAGCCTCAGAAGCTTCCATACTAGTTCCACTTTGGGACAGCTTTTTTCAATCTCTCATTGCAATGACTGGTTTAAACTTCCCTTTAAAATGTCTGTGTCTTTCAATTAAACTCTTACTTTCAAGAATACAAAAACAAAATGGCTCCTACACTATAAATAGGCAACTTACAATGGTTCTTACAGCCTCTTATCAAATAATGCCAGCTGAGATAACATGGAAAATATATATAAGTGGCCATCATATTATTCTCTTTAAAACTAAAGATTAATGAGAAAAACAATTTTTAGCTCACTAAGCTTAGAAGTTTTTATTAACTAGCAAGAGATAAGAGATACAAATTATTATTTTTGTAACTATATTTCCAGGAATGTTGCCAATTAAATTCTTGCTTTTAGATATAATGTGTAAAATACAATGTAATAAAAAATAGTAGGTTAAACAAATAAGATCTTTTCATAACTTCTAGCCTGTTTACCAAGCAAATGATTCTAAATTAAAAATAAAACTATACAAAGAAATAATTTTTAAAAAACATTTTTGTAAGATCATTGATTCAGTAATGTCCTCACAAAGAGTTTCTAAAATCCTAAAGGGTATTTCTTATAGACCACCTATGTAAAACAACGGCACTTCAGAGGACTCCTTGAGATAAGAAGGAAGAGGAGAAGGACAAGGAGGAAGATGAGGAGGACAAGGACAAGGAGGACAAGGACAAGGAGTAGGAGGAGGTTTATGTTACAATATTCTGTTAAACATCAGTGGGTGTAAGTTTCATCTAAAGGGATGAACCTAATAAGATGCTTATGAAACTCTCAAATGTGTGAAGAACATTTTTTATAATAGAAGTATTACTAGCCTGATACTGTCTCTTAATACTTTAATATATAAGGACAATAACTCATTTCTCAAGAATATTTAGTTATAAATTAGGGTATATTTTAAAGGAAAGATGACTAAGCACATAAATCAAGAGGTTGGAATTTTGACTCAACTGACATTTAGGAATAATTCTACACTTGAAAAATAGATCAAGCTTGATTAAGAATTTCTAAAAAGGTGTCCCTCCTATGTGATTTCTATTTTTCCTTTTATACAGAGGAACATCTACCTTGGCTATCCAGTAACTATGATCAGGATGTAGAATAATTACTTGTGCTTTTTAGTTCATAGCCTTTCTAATGAAGATAAACTTGAAGAGACACACTAAAAGAAATGCAGATGATGAGGCTCATCTCAATATGGTCAAGTTACATGATGAAGTAGTCATTGAATTAATGAACTACTAAGATATTAATTGTGTATTGCAGGAAGAGAAACACAAAGTTTATAATTAAGTACAATATCTGTAAATGTAAATATCTCTTTCATTTCCTCAGAAGGGCTGAGATGAGAGCCCTACCCAAACTGTAGATTCTAATTTTACTACAATCTAATCTTTTGTAAACATGGACATTGAAAGCTTTAGATTTCAGCCTCGATCTGCTAATTTGTCTCTAGATTGGTCCAGCCTTTGAAATGTACTGCTGAATAAGCCTCACCCTTTCTAGTTCTTTCTGAACTTTGGACATCTATTCTGGTTCAACTCATCTCCAAGGTGATTGATTCAATCTGGCTTGTCTCAGCTTCTCACTGAATTGTTCTGCATAGCTTCAATCTAACTCTGGATGTTTGCTCTAATTTCCTATCTCCTTCTCATTCTTTGGTTTCAACTACCTCTGATGACAGGAACTGAACTACATTAACCCACAAACTCACACAACTCCCTTGCTCTGTACTCACTGTACTGAGTCCAAACTGACTGACATGACTGTCTCTCCACCACTGCCCTTAAATGGATTCTCATTCCTGTGTTGTTCTTCTGAAAGTTTGGCAAATCCAACTTTGACTCGTTCTGTTAAATCCTTCTTTGATTCATAACTTTCTCTGCTCCTCAATTAGAAGTCACTTTCAAACATGGCTGCTTCATTCTACAAACTAATTTTACCTTAAAGGTGTATACTAAGTGTGTGTGTGTGTTTGTATTCAGACCAGAGGGATTAAAGGTATGTGGCATGTCTGCATTACAGTCAGTTCGCCACAGACCTAGGTTTTGGATATAATTCCTTGCCAGGGCAGCCATGTTGCTGGATTAAAATTCCTCTACACTATTAATTGCTGTGATCCTAAGGACAACTGGAGACAATTACATTCCCTCTATAATATTTTCATGTCCCACACTCTGCTAGTAACTGATGATGATAGTCCCCTTAGAGGCAGTGGTATCTAAAAGACCCTCTTCTCAATTAGAGCAACTAAACTTTTGTATCATGATGATACAACCTTGCAAAAGCTTATGTTTTGTGGCTTGTGTTGTAATATCACTTAAATGATATGGACTTTATTTTATTTTATTTTATTTTTGTGATCTTCTTAGTGTAAAATGTGAAGCAGTAAATAAACAAAGATCTCTCCTACACAATTCCAGTTAGATGCTTCCACAAAAGTGAGAACCAGCTGTCAGACACGTAAGCAAATAATCCTCAAAGATCATTTAGCCACCTGTCCACACATATGATGCACCATGGTTTATATATAGCAAGTCAATATTGAGTCTTCCCAAAATGCATGCATGAGAATTTTTTAAGCCATGAACTGTCCTATATAGCAGTAGGCTGCTAATGTAATTATTCATAAATTATAAGGGCTCTGCTTCCCCAATTTGACTCAAAAGAATACAACTTCTTTCAAAAATTAAAATGGCCTTATTGTACCAGCAAGATAATTCAGTATGTTAACTCATTTGCAGTATAACTTGACAACCTAATTAATCCACATAACGTTGGATATAGAAAATATCCTGGACAAGGTTGTCCATTGATTTCAGTGTACACACAATTACACGTGCATACTCCCCATGATAATAATGACTTCTTTTCAAAGTAGTGATTCAAGTTAAACCATGTAAATAAAGCAAACATATATGTATGCTACACTTAGTAAAATAAATATACTGTGTTTCATTACACAGTTCTATAATAAAGCATGATAGAAATTAGAAAGTACATATATGTGTCTGAATCCCATGACTATATATATACAAAGATGATGGCTAAATACATAGCCAATCTAAATTCAGTTGGCTGATTAAGGTGAAAAAACATGTAAAATTAACAAACCGTTGTGCTGTTTTATATATGTATAATTATAATAAATCATTGAAAGATTTTTGAATATTCTATTTAAAATGTCATCAATTTTCAAAATTGGGTCTTTTTTCTTCTGTGAGTAAGAGTCTTTAGCTTCAGCTGGACTCAAGCTCATTGTAATCGTCCTGCAACATCACCCATCTTTAAAAAAATCATATTATTTAAAATATATGTCAATTTTTGGTTCGTCTGTTTATAAACATACAATAATGCTGTATAATAACACTTCATTGATCAATTACATTGAAATTTAAGTTACTCTTTATTTTTCAACTTTCAGCACAATTACCTGAAAGACTAAAGCAAAGAATATGTTTTGGATGCTTCAAATGAATTTTCACATTTTAATATATGCATTAGCTTCAGTGCACAGATGATCAAAGTTACTGTGAAAAGGTAGAAAATTCAAAGGTCTCAAGTTCATGTGATAAAAATTCTAGAAATATAATATTCTCTACGGATTCATAATCATTCATTGAGCTATTGCATAAGAAAAATTTGTGAGCATGAAAATAAGATTTAAATGAATTATATTTATTATTTACACTTTAATAGATACAAGTTCATTATTTGTTTTAATAAATTATCCTAATAAATATGGTCTAGGATAAAAGTCATTAATATATTATTGTATAATTTTATTAGTACTTTTTATATCTCAGGCTTTGAAGTAGTTTGAGCATTTAATATTCATAAGTTCATAAAACTATCCATAGTGTTTGTTTTGAAAATTTTTTATTTCAAGTTTCTTAATGCACTAATAAAAGGTTATATCCATGGAGTATATTTGATACTCAAAGTAACTAATCAATATAAGACTCCATAGAGAAAAAAATACATTGTAATAACCTATCATACACAGACTTCACATATATATATCATATATATGAAGGAATTTAATATACAAAAGTTTAACTATATTTATACAGAATACATTGAAATATATACAGATATATTTAAAATATATACATATATTTGTATTATATACACATATAAGTTATAACTTCATTCATATTTCTATGTTAAGTTTTAAACAAAGATTTTAATGAACTGAGTCACATGACTGTAGATTGACAAACCCAACTCTTCAGAGATTTTATCTAACAGGCAAAACATTCCAACAGTTGGAATTGCAGCCTTTAGTCCAAACATAACACAGAGGCAGGCTCCTTTTTTCTTTATGAACTCTTATTCATTCCTCTTAAGCCTTTACTGAATATCTGAAGTCCACCTATACTACATAAATAATCTGGTCACTCACAGTCTACTGATTTAAATGTTAATCGCATCTATAAAGCAGTTTTATAGAAATGTCTAGACTGATATTTGACCAAACATATATGCAACACAGTATTGCCAAATTCATACAAAAAATCTTCTAAGTAAAGCTGATTGCATAATTTGCAGTTTCAGTTTAGAAGGAATGTAATGTAAAACTTATAAAAGTACATTTCAGCAGAAAAATAGAAATTAAAAACAGAAATTAATGCAGAAAGTTTTTAGATTTCATTAAAAATATTATGTCCCTACATAAAAACAATCATTATTAATGTAAAGTTTACAAATAGCCTACTATATTTTTAAAATCTCTCTCTCTCTCTCTCTCTCTCTCTCTCTCTCTCTCTCTCTCTCTCTCTCTCTCTCTCTCTCTCCCTTTTGGCATTTTACTGCATATGGGTGCGGGGCATGAATATGCCACACCATTTATGTAGAGATGAAAAGAAATCTTGGAGTCAGTCCTATCCTTCCCCCATGTATGTGTGTGACTGAGAAAGTATAGCTTGGCTTCTGGTGGAGCACTGGCTAGAGATGGCTGGAGACCCTACGAGGGATGTCATACATTTTGCCACACTCCCAGACTCCAAGCTCCTGACACACAGCGAAGACCTCCATTGATCCACACCTTTTGGTCACATAGGGCAACGCCCCTACAGCCCCTCCTAAAGAGAGGTTTGTGTCACCCAGCACAGGTAGAGGGCATGACTACAGGCCTCAGCAGCAAGAGATCTCCATATTAATGAGATACCTAAAGGCCAGAGGGCATAGCCAATTAAGCATTCCTTCCCAGACATCCTCCATCCCTATTTAACTCAGATCTGCCCTGAGAAACAGGGGTGCAGCCACATTCACTTTCTGCCATGACAATAAATCTTTTAAAAACATGGACGTCCTCATGTCTTTGGGGCCTCGAAGTGGGGAGCTGTGGAGAAGGCCTTTGTCTACCAAGCTGTTGCTTAATCTCCCTCTAGAAGACTTCTCTATGTTCCAGCCACAGAGACTGCAGACTCAAGCAAGCTAGCTAAACCAGCCAAGCAAGTGCCACAACCAAGAGTCTCTACTGCCCGAACTTCTGCCTCACCCTTCCTGGCTGCAGGCAGGTTCAGCCCATTTGCTCTCATGTCTTAGTTCTTCCATGGTGGCTTCCAGTGGCATTTGGGAGCCCAAGGACAAAGACCACTGGTCTCCTGCTCAGCCTTGTCTGCCAAGAGACCCCCACTCAGGAGCTCTACCCCGGCGGGACTTCAGGCTAGGACCTCTCTACACCCAGGAGGAGCCCTGTAGCTTCTCACAGCCCAGCATCCACCAGGCATTGCGTGGAGTGGACTCAGTCAAATTCCCGCACTTCTGCTTTCCAGAGCTGCAGTTCCAGCAATCTGGGGCGGCAGACACATGGGAACCACAATAGCCTAACAGGACTCACTCCCAAACACATGAGCTACAGCCCCGCATTTATGCTCCAGTTTTCTTTATGTTGCTGCAACAAAACACTCTGAACTGAAGCAAGTTAAGAAAAGAAAGAGTTTCTGTGGTTTGTACTTCCAGATCATGGCCCCCCACTGAGAAAAGTGAGGGTAATAGTTCAAGGAGGAGGTTGAAGCAGAAACAATGGAGAAACACTGCTTGCTTCTAGGACCATGCATATTCCGGCAATTGAACTCAGATCATCAGGCATGGTGTCAAGTGACTTTTTTTTCCTCATGGAAGGTAGACTGTGGGAGGGACTTGGGGGAAGAGAGGGAAGGGACAAAAGCAGGACAAGATCTAGTATGGGAGGAGACAGGGATGATATACAGAGGGTCCGAAATTTGGACAAATAACTTTTACCTATGGAAAAATCTAGCCAGTCCTTAAGAACTGTTTTATAATTTTAAACATATTATGCTAAATACTTAGATTGATTGATAGATATATAGACATTGGTAGGCACAAAAAGAATAGGTAGGTATAGGAATAGAACAATAGATGTATTTGAAGGAAGATAAATAGTTTGAATAGTTGTCATATTCAACATTTAGCTTTGAGTATCTGCTAGACACTACACAAAAAGAAACTCAAAATTATATTCCTCCAAATTCCGCTTCATGTTTTAAGCCAATTATATCATTGCATTTTTTAATGGTTATAGTGTGTTATAGTTGTTTTGATTTTGTAGGTACATGTGGACCTGTATACTGGAGGCTTTCCTATGGAGATCTCTAGCCAGCCACATGTGAGGATTCAGACAAAGGGACAAGAGTACTAGCAGGGAGAGGGAATCACCTCTGCTACCTCTACCCCAGTCTCCACTGCCTGCCATAGCCTCAGTTGCTCCCAGAGGCTGCACCCATCCCTCTGCACTGAGTAGGGCTGGGCTGAGCCATTGAGAGGTTGACTAGCCAGCAATGAGTGCAGGGAGAACAGATTTCTTCCCAAGTGGCAGTGTTACATCTCTTATGATAGAAGTTTTCAGACAATGGAGTAATTCTTGCACACCTTTATTCCTTCTGGATATGATTCTTATATACAGTGTTAGGGTGGGTAAGGTTATATAAGTGTTAGGGTGGCAGCAGATACCTCCTATTGGCTTGGTCTGAGAGCTTGGGGAGACTTTATCTACATGTGGGAGCATCTGGGGCACTGTTCCTACATGGCTGATGGTCACAGACCTCTCTGGGGAGGAGGGGGCTGGGGGGGGCCTGTAGCTAGCTATGTGAAAGGAGCCAGAGAAACAGGAGCATGGCCAAACTCCTACCATCCCTGAGGGTCTCCAGGATTCAATCCTGCTAGACCAGGTACCCAGCTGCCTCTCACAGCCCACCAACCCGTAGGCACAGAGATAAAATAATATATACATGAGGATAAACTTTACCTTGAATATTAGCCATATTTGATTAAAAATAGGGCTGTTATTTTGAAAAACAGGATCAATTCTAGAACATAAGATGCCTTAGACTTTGTCTCCCTAGCGTATTTGAATTGGAATGGTTTTTATTTTCCAACATAGTAGTATTGAGAAACAGAGCGTAATGGAATGGGAGAGGTAGTTAAGCCATTAGCCTTTCATACTCATTTATTAGAACAATCCATTTTTTTAATATGAGTGAGTTCATCCATATCACCATGAGTTAATTTTTGGCAGTTAGTTATTGTAAATGCATTTGGGCTTCTTTGTTTCTCTTTCGCCTACCACCTCCCTCCTCTCCTTGCTTGTCATGAAGCAACATGAAAAGCCTCAGCAGAAGCAGACATGATGCCAGTGCTATGTTCTACATGATGTCAGCCTCCAGAACAGAAACCAGAATACATTTCATTTCTTTCTTATCCTACTTTCAGAAGACTCATCCTTGAGCATGTGTATAGTCACCCAAGATGACAATATTATTAGCAGTGTTTTCTTTGGCTCAGTTTTTTTCTACATGCCTCTGTTAAGTTTTCTGACACTTAGATGAGACTAATAATAAGCTGCTCTTACTGTCAAAAATGTCCTACCTACAAAAATTTCACCAATCTGCTCTATTGAATTTAGGAAGTGTTACAAGTGGTATACAATTTCTTGACCAGTCTGCAGTTTGTTCTGACCCCAGACAGCTTTCTTTCCATGTCTCATTCTCTATTCTCTAATGAACCACGTGGACTGTGGCTTTGCTTGTTGCTCTTAATATAAAAAGGCTATTGCTTTTTGGAGCAAAATTGGGATTGAGTTTTCTTTTTTTGGGGGGGGGTAATTTATATTTTAATTTTATTCAATCTTTTTTTTTTACATTCCAGATGTTATCACCCTCCTAGTTCACCCTCCAAATGTTCTACATCCCATACTTTCTCCCCATCCAACTGATTCCATGAGGATGTCCCCATTCCCCAACCCTCTACAACCCACCAGACCTCTAAACTCCCTGGGGACTCCAGTTTCTCAAGGGTTAGGTACACCTTTTCTGACTCAACACCAACCCAGCAGTCCTCTGCTGTATATGTGTTGGGGGCTTCAAATCAGCTAGTGTATGCTGCCTGATTGGTGGTCCAGTGTCTGAGAGATCTAGAGGGTTCAGATTAATTGAGACTGCTGGTCCTCCTACAGGGTTGCCCTCCTCCTCAGCTTCTTCCAGCTTTCCCCTAATTCAATTACAGGGGTCAGCAGCTTCTGTCCATTGGTTGGGTGCAAATAGCTGCGTCTGACTCTTTAAGCTGCTTGATGGGTCTTTTGGAGGGCAGTCATGATAGGTCCCTTTTTGTGAGTGCTCAATAACCTAATAGTGTCAGGCCTTGAGGCCTCCACTTGAGCTGGATCCCACGTTGGACCTGTCACTGGACCTATTTTTCCTCAAATTCTCCATTTCTGTCCCTGCAGTTCTTCCAGACAGGAACCATTGTGGGTTAGAGTCTTTCTGCTGGAGATGAGCTCTATAAATTCCCTCTCCCTATTGTCAGGCATTTCATCTAAGGTCCCTCTCTTTGAGTCATGAGAGTCTCTTAATTCTCAGATCTTGGTACATTCTGGAGGGTCCCCTCTCTCTTATCTCTCTAGGTTGCCTGTTTCCAATCTTTCTGATAGCACTCAGGGCTTCAGCCCTTTTCCCTTACCAATACCAGATTATGTTCTCCTCTTCCCATCCATCTCCTTTCTTACCCACCCAGATCCCTCCCTCCTTTCCCCCATGCGATTGCTTTCTTCTCCCTCCCAAGTGAGACTGAGGCATCCTGACTTGGGCCCATCAGCTTGTTGACCTTTTTGAGTTCTGTGGACAGTATCATGGGTGTTTTGTTTGTTTTTTTGTTTGTTTTGCTAATATCCACTTATTAGTGATTACATACCATGCATGTCCTTTTGGGTCTATGGTTACCTCACTCAGGATGATATTTTCTAGTTCTATCCATTTGCCTACAAAACTCATGATGTTCTTGTTCTTTGTAAGTGAATGGTATTCCATTGTATAAATGAACCACATTTTCTACATCCATTCTTCTGTCAGGGGACATCTGGGTTGTTTCCAGCTTCTGGATATCATGAACAAGGTCACTATGAACATGCCCCTGTGGCATGGTGGGGCATATTTTGGGTTTATTCCTAAGAGTTGTATTGCTGGGTCTTCAGGTAGATCAATTTCCAATTTTCTGATGAATTCAGATTGATTTTCAGAGAGGTTGTAGCAGTTTGGAATTATACCAGCAATGAGGCGTATTCCTCTTTCTCCTTATACTCACCAGCATGTGCTGCCACCTGAGGTTTTGATCTTAGCCATTCTGATTGGTATAAGGTGAAATCTCAGGGTTGTTTTGATTTGCATTTCTCTGATTACTAAGGACTTTGAACTTTTCTTTAGGCACTTCTCTGCCATTTGAGATTTCTCTGTTGTGAATTCTGTTTAATTCTATACCCTCTGATTGGGTTGTTTGGTTTTTTTGGTGGTTAGTTTCTTGAGTTCTCTACATATTTTAGATATTAGCCCTCTATTGGATGTGGGGTTAGTGAAGATTTTTTTCCCAATCTGTAGGTTACCAATTTGTTCTATTCTCTATGTCCTTTGCCTTACTGAAACTTTCCAGTTTCGTAACGTTGCCTTTATCATTTTTTGATATTAGAGCTTGAACCACTGGCCTTCTGCTTAGGAAATTTCCCCATTTGCCAATGAGTTCAAGGCTCTTTCCCACTTTCTGTTCTATTAAATTCATAGTATTTTATTTTATGTTGAGGTCCTTGATACACTTGGACTTGAGCTTTGTGCAAGGTGACAAATACAGGTCTATTTTCATATTTCTACATAAAAACAACCAGTTAGACCAGCACCATTTATTGAAGATTCTTTCCTTTTCCATTGTATATTTTTGGCTTCTTTGTCAAAGATCGAGTGTCCATAAATGTGTGGTTTTATTTCGGGGTCTTCAATTCTATTCCATTGATCAACATGTCTATCTCTGTACCAATACTGTGCAGTTATTTATCACTATTGCTCTGTGGTAAAGCTTGAGGTCAGGGATTGGGATTCCTCTTCAAGTTCTTTCTTTTCTTTTCCTTTCTTTTCTTTTTTTTATTGGATATTTTATTTATTTACATTTCAAATTTTATTCTCTTTCCTGATTTCCCCTCTGGAAATCCCCTATCCCATCCCCACTTCTGCTGCTTCTATGTGGGTGCTCCCCCACCTACCCACCCACTCTTGCCTCAGCACTCTGGCATTTCACTACACTGAGGCATTGAGCCTTCACAGGATCAAGGACTGTTCCTCAAATCAGGATCTCTGAAAGAACATCCAGTGCTCTTAACCACTCAGCCATCTCTCCAGCCTTCCAGCAGTTCTTTTATTATTGAGAATTTTTTCGCTATTCTGGGTTTTTTGTCTTTCCAGATGAAACTGAGAATTGCTATCTCCATGTCTTTAAAGGATTGTGCTAGGATTTTGATGACATTGAATCTGTTGTTTGTCTTTGGTAGGATGGCCATTTTTACTATGTTAATTTTGCCAATCTATGAACATGGCAGATCTCTCCATTTTCTGAGATATTCTTCAATTTCTTTCTTGAGAGACATGAAGTTATTGATATACAGATCTTTCCCTTGTTTGGTTAGAGATACCCCAAGATATTTTATATTATTTGTGGCTATTGTGAAGGGAGTTGTTTCCTTAATTTCCTTCTCAGTCTGTTTATCATTTGTATAAAGGAAGGCTAGTGATTTATTTGAGTTAATTTTATATCCGGCCACTTTGCTGAAGCTGTTTATTAGCTGGAGAAGTTATCTGGTAGAAATTTTGAGGTCACTTATGTTATACTCTCATATCATCTATAAATAGTGATACCTTTATTTCTTCTTTGCCAATTTGTATCCCCTTGATCTCTTCTTGATATCTTACTGTTCTAAGTAGCTCTTCGAGTACTATATTAAATAGATATGGGGAGAGTAAGCATCCCTGTCTTGTCCCTGATTTTCGTGGGACTGCTTCAAGTATCTCTCCATTTAATTTGATATTGGTTGTTGATTTATATTAAATTGCTTCTATTATGTTTGCGTGTGGGCCTTGAATTCCTGATCTCTCCAATATATTTAACATAAAGTGGTGTTGTTTTTTGTCAAATACCTTTTCTGCATCTAGGGCGATCATGTGATTTTTTTTCTTTGAGTTTTTATATTGGATTATGATGATGGATTTTATATATTGAACCAATATTACAACCCTGGGATAAAGCCTACTGGATCGTGATGAATGATGGTTTTGATGTGTTCTTGGATTGTGCTTGCAAGAATTTTATTGAGCATTTTTGCATCGATATTCATAAGTGTGTTTGGTCTGAAGTTCTCCTTTTTGGTTGTTTCCTTGTGTGGTTTAGGTATCAGAGTAATTGTGGCTTCATAGAATGAATTAGGTAGAGTTACTTCTGTTTGTCCTTTATGAAATAGTTTGAGAAATATTGGCATTAGGTCTTCATTGAAGGTCTGGGATAGAATTCTGCACTAAATGTGTCAGGCCCTCAGCTTTTTTTGGTTGAGAGGTTTTTTTTGTTTTTGTTTTTGTTTTTTTAATTTACATTTAATATGTTATCCCCTTACCCCATTCCTCCCTCCAGCCCAGGAACACCCTATCCCACTGACCCTCCTCCTGCTTCTCTGCATCTGTGCCCCTACCTACCCCCCCCACTCCCACCTCCCCACCCTCCAATTCCCCCACACTCTGCGTCCAGCCTTCATGGGACTAAGGATCTCCTCTCCTGCCTATGCCTGACAGGGCCATCCTCCCTTACATAATGACTTCTTCTATTTCCTTATGGGATATGGGCCTGTTTAGATAGTTCACCTGCTCTTGATTTAACTTTGGTATGTGGTATCTGCCTAGAAAATCATCAATTTCATCTAGATTTCCCAGTTTTCTTAAGTATAGGCTTTTGGTGTAGGATGTGATGACTTTTTTGAATTTCCTCTGTTTCTGTTGTTATGTTTCTTTCCATTTTCTTTTCTGATTTTGTTAGTTTTGATACTGACCCTTTATTTAGTTTTGCTAAGGGTTTATCTATTTTTTTCTTTTTTTTTTTCAAAGAACCAGGTTTTTGTTTTGTTGATTCTTTGTATTGTTCTCTTTGTTTCTATTGGATTGATTTCAGCCCTGAGTTTGATTATTTCCTGACATCTACTCCTCTTGGGTGTGTTTTGCTTCTTTTTGTTCTAGAGCTCTCAAGTGTGCTGTTAAGTTGCTAGTGTATGCTCTCTCCAGTTTCTTTTTGTAGTCAATTAGAGCTATGAGTTTTCCTCTTAGTGCTGCTTTCATTGTGTCCCACAAGTTTTGAACTCAGTTCCACTCAACTCAACTGACTCTCTGAAATTCTTAAATGGTTTCTCATTCCTTTACTAGAAACATCCTATCTCTGACTCACTCTCTCAAGTCTTTCTCTGATTCATTACTTAACCTGCCCCTCAATTAAATGTCATTGTTTGGAATTAAAGGTGTGTACTAAGGGTATGTCTTTATTCCATCCAGATTGTATTGTAATCCAGGCCATGTTTGTATTTCAGACAGATCACATAGACCTACAAAGTCTTTGGATGTGCTCTTTTACCAGAGCATCCATGTTGCTGTATTAAAATTCCTTTACAAAGCCTTAAGTCTCATACACTATTTATACATTAAAATATAGAAACTACCTGTGTCATAACTTTCTGATTTTACATAACAGTGAGCAGAAAAAATAGGAAATGAGTCTTGCTTCACTGTGGCATGAGGTCTATAGGCAAAGGAAGAACATATGTGTCTATGTATGTATGTATGTATGTATGTATATATGTACGTATGTGTGAGCATCTTTATAAATGTGATGCTGTCCCATTTTTCTGGCTTCCATTTACTCTGAAGTTTGATCTAATTACATGTATGTTTCAAGGTTAGGTTCAAAAACCAAATGCTAAGATGAGAGAAATCTTCCTGAGTCTTACAATTTAGTAGAACTGATTGTTGAAATAAAATATAGTCATCTTATGCTAAATAAGGTGTTTCTGGGAAAATATCCAAAGACTGACTAACAATTGCAATTGGATTTCTGTCAGACACCTCAAGATTACCATGTCTAAAACATCATTGTATGATATTCTTTTACAAACTTGCTTCAAACATTCCTTCATCAGTAAATGCAACAAATTCGCCTTTCTGTTCTCAAGCCATGAAAGGGGTCATTCTGATTCACCCTCCTCTCTCATCCCTCACATCTCAAATCTTAACAAGCGATGGAGTTTCAAACTGGTGGATCCATCAGAAACATGCATTTCTCAATGTTCCCATCAACAAATCCTTAATAAAAAACATCTCCTAATCTAGTTGCACCACATAATCCCTTAGTAGATTAGTCTTTAAATTATTTTGGCTTATACTCTGTATACAACAGCATAATGAGATTCCTCTTTAAAAAAATAAACTTTTATGCTCCATTTGCTTCTGGTCACATACCATTGTATTTATAGAAAATTTCAACTTCCTTCCTTGACTTAAAATGATCTTTATTTAATCTTATCTCTATCCTTTCAACTTATTCTTTAAGTATTTCTGCCTTGTGTGCCAGCTTTCTCTTTGTTTTTCAAAGATGCAATAGTGATTATAATAGGAATGGAGCCTATAGACTCATATATTTGAATGTATAATCACCATTGAGCAACACAATTTGAAAAGATTACAAACATGAAATGGTGTGGCTTTAAGATTTCAAAACCCATGTCAAGCCCAGAATTAGTCTCTCTATCCCTCTTCCTCCTCCTCCTCCCTCCCTCTCCCCCCTCTTTTTATCCCTCCCTCCCTCTCCCTCCTCCTGTCCCTCCCTCCCTCTCCCCATCCCCCTTCTTTCCTCCTCCTTCCCTCTCCCCCTCCCCCTCCCCTTCTCCCTCTTCGTTTCCCACTCCCTCTCCCCTACCTCCTTCCCTCCCTGCCTGCCTCTCTTTCTCTTCCTTTCCTCCCTCTCCCTTTCCTTCTTGATCTCTCTCTCTCTCTTCCTTTCTCTGCCTGTGGATCAAGATCTATAACTCTCAATCACTTCTTTAAAACAATGTCTGTCTATGTGTCAAGCTTCCCATCATGATGATAATGAACTAACCTCAGAAACTAGAAGTCAGCCCCCACTTAAATGCTTTCTTTTATAGAAGTTGCCCGTGTCATGTTGTCTTTTCACATCAATAGACCACTAGCTAAGACACATGCCAAATTTATAGCTTTCACTTGACTATATCACATATTGGATTTTATCTTTTAGAACACTTCATTTTGCATATCTGTTTAACTAACTTTTATGCTTTTTGAAATAAAATTATAAGTGATATATGAAAACATAAATATCAAACACATTTATAGAGCTACATAAGATGTTCCAATCAATATTCACATTGTGTTATATTTTAAATCAGAGTGACCCTGTCTAGCAGCAATCAATAATCATTTCTTTATGATGAGATACTGAAAGATTCCTTCTTCTAGAATCCTGAGATAAAGCTATGCAATATAATATCACTGTCTATATTTAGTCTGTTACAGAATGACACAAAACAACTTGTTACACCTAGCTAAACTATCTAGTACTCATTGATCAACCTCCTGTGTCCCATAAGCCTGTGAAATTGTGAAAAGTAGGTTTCTAGTAAACTTTTATGAAACCAACATTTTATAATTTTTGAGTGAGTCCATGTGATATTTGTCTTCCTGGTGTGTAGATTCTTTCACTTAACATAACCATTTCCACTTACATCCATAGATTCTTCTTTTCATTTTTTAATTGAATATTTTCTTTATTCTCATTTCAAATGTTATTCCCTTTTCCATGCCTCCCCCGAAACCTCCTATCCCATCTTCCCTCCTCTGCTATTATGAGGGTTCTCCCCTTCCCACCCACCCACTCATGTCCATCCACCATCAAATTCAGCTATACTGGGGCATCTAGCCTTCACAAAACCAAAGGCCTCTACTCCCATTGATGCCTAACAAGGCCATCCTCTGCTACATATGCGGCTGGAGACATGGGTCTTTCCATGTGTACTCCTTGGTTGGTGGTATAGTTTCTGAGAGCTCTGGGAGAGTGGTTGGTTGATATTTTTGTTCTTCCTACGGGGATGCAAACCCCTTCAGCTCCTTTAGTCCTTTCCCTAACTACTCAATTGGGGACCCCATTGAGGAATCTGTGCTAAGTGCAATACTTGGCTGCAAGCATTCCCTCTATATTTGTCAGGCTCCTGTCAGCATGCACTTGTTGGCATCCACAATTATGTCTGGGTTTGGTGACTGTATATGGAATGGATCCCCAGGTGGGGCAGTCTTTGGATGGCTTTTCCTTCAGTCTCTCCTCCACACTTTGCTTCCTTTTTAAATCTCATGAGTATTTTGTTACTCTTTCTAAGAAGGACAGAAGCACCCAGACTTTGGTTTTCCTTCTTCTTGAGCTTCATGTGATTTGTTAATTGTATCATGGGTATTCTGAACTTTTGGGCTAATATCCACTTATCAGTGAGTGTATACCATGTGTGTGCTTTTGTGACTGAGTTACCTCACTCAGGATGACATTTTCTAGCTCCATTCATTTGCCTAAGAATTTCATGAATTCATTCTTTTTAAAAGCTGAGTAGAATTCCATTGTGTAAATGTACCACATTTTCTATATCCATTCCTCTGTTGAAGGACATCTGAGTTCTTTCCAGCTTCTGGCTATTATATATAAGACTGCTATGAACATAGTGAACCATGTGCCCTTATTATATGTTGGACCATCTTTTGGGTATATGCCCAGGAGTGGTATCACTGGATCCAATTTTGATATGGTATGACCAATTTTCTGAGAAACCACCAGACTGATTTCAAGAGTGGTTGTACCAGCTTGCAATTCCATAAAAATGGAGGAGTGTTCCTCTTTCTCTACATCCTCACAAGCATCTTCTGTCACTGGAGTTTTTGATCTTAAGCATTCTGATTGCTGTGAGGTGGAATCTTAGGGTCATTTTGATTTGCATTTCCCTGATGACAAAGGATGCTAAACATTTCTTTAGGTGATGCTCCACCATTCAAGTTTCCTCAGTTGAGAATTCTTTGTTTAGCTCTGTATCCCATTTTTAATAGGGTTATTTCATTCTCTGCAGTCTATCTTTTTGAGTTCTTCGTATATATTGGATATTAACACTCAATAGGTGTAAGATTAGTAAAGATCCTTTCCCAATCTGTTGGTTGTCATTTTGTCCTATTGACAGTGTCCTTTGCCTTACAGAAGCTTTGCAATTTTATGAGGTCCCATTTGTTGATTCTTTATCTCAGAGCATAAGCCATTGGTGTTCTGTTCAAGAAATTTTCCCCTGTGCCCACGTGTTCGAGGATCTTTCCCACTTTCTCTTCTAATAGTTTCAGTATATCTGGTTTGATGTGAAGGTCCATGAACCATTTGAACTTGAGTTTTGTACTAGGAGATAAGAATGGGTCAATTTGCATTCTTATACATGCTCACAGTGAGTTGAACCAGCAACATTTGTTTAAAATGTTGTCTTTTTTCCACTGGATGGTTTAGGTCCTTTGTCAAAAGTCAAGTGACCATAGTGTGTGAGTTCATTTCTGGGTCTTCAATTCTATTCCATTGGTCTACCTGCTTGTCATTGTACCAATACCATGCAGTTTTTATCACTATTGCTCTGTAATACAGCTTAAGACAGGGATGGTGCTTCCTCCAGAAGTTCTTTTATTGTTGAGAATTGTTTTTGCTTTCCTTGGCTCTTATTTTATTTATTTATTTATTTATTGCTATCCCAAATGAATTTGAGAATTTCTTTTTCTAACTCTGTGAGGAATTGAGTTGGCGTTTTGATGGAGATTGCATTGAATCTATAGATTGCTTTGGCAGGATGGCCATTTTTACTATATTAATCCTGCCAATCCATGAGCATGGAAGATCTTTCCATCTTCTGAAATCATCTTTGATGTCTTTCTTCAGGGACTTGAAGTTCTTGTCATACATATCTTTCCCTTGCTTGGTTAGATTCACAGCAAGGTATTTTATATTATCTGTGACTATTGTGAACGGTGTCATTTCCCCAATTTCTTTCTCAGCCTGTTTATCCTTTGAGTACAGGAAGGCTACTGGTTTGTTTGAGTTAATTTTATATCCAGTTACTTTGCTGAAGTTGTTTATCAGGTTTAGGAGTTCTCTGGTGCAAGTTTTGGGGTCACTTATGTATACTATCATATCATGTGCAAATAGTGATATTTTGACTTCTTCCTTTCAATTTGTATCCCTTGACCTCCTATTGTTGTCTAATTGCTACGGCTAGGACTTCCAGTACTATATTGAATAGATAGGGAGAGAGTGGGCAGCCTTGTCTAGATTTTAATTGGATTGCTTCAAGTTTCAACTTTCATCAAATGGCAGATAGCTCTTATATGATTAATAATAATATCTTTGTACTCTTAATATATTACTTCTTTGTGTTTTTGCTATATTATCTATTTCTTTTAAATTTTCTACTTCAGTGGGGTCCAGGTTTTAAAAGTATTTCCTTATGAGTCCTTGAATTTCTTTGGTGTCAGTGGCTTTGCCTTCCATTTCCTTTCTAATATTTTATCTAATCCAATGTGATCGGCCCAGAAATTGTCGTGACAGATTATATTTATACATTTAGCTGTTTTACTTACTTGTGCATTTATATATGTTCACATGAGCATGCACACACACACATACACACACACATGCACACACGCACGCACATGCACACACACAATAATAATTAAGGACAAAGAAATCAAGAATCTGAGAGGGAGTGAAAGGGGGGGCCATGGAAAATTTTGGATGATGGAAAAAAGAAAAATAATATAATTATATTTTAATCTTTAAAATAAGATGTTACTATTTATTGTACATTTCACTCATGCCATAATATTTTGATCAAATATATTCCCATTTCTTACACTGTAATTCCTTCAGTATTCTCCCTACCACCTTTCCATTTATACATGTTTTTCATTTTAAACCCACTCAATCCACTTAGTGGTATGAATATGTTCATAGGTAAATAACCATCTATTGGAACTCAGTAGCCTTGAAAAGCCCTCATTCTCAGAAAACTGACTCTCTCTCCCAGTAATCATCAACTGCCAAAAGAATAGGTTCACATTTCTGGTTACCTCTCATAGACACTGGAACACTCTCTCTACACTACTGATGAAGTATTCAACAGTCTAACTCAACTGTGAACCATGTGAGCTACAACAGTGCGTGGATTAGCAAGATATGACAACTGATGCAATAGTGTCATAAATGGCATGTAAGTGACAAAGCACTTTTTAATTGAATATAAGGCCATTTCCATAAGAGAGAACTAATACCTGGTACCCATAATTCAGCAAAGAACCCATATCTGGTTAGGGAATAGGGACTTGGGCAATGTAACGGCCCATTCTGCTACTTTGTAACAGCCCGTTCTGCTGTTCCAGTCTGCAGGTCAGGGTTTAGCAGGAGGGAGAGTGGGAATGGAGGGGCGAGAGACGCGAAAAATGAAGACAAGACAGAGTCTGGTCAAGTCTCTTTTATTTAAAGGAAATCCTGGGTATTTATACCCTTTACCACGTGCCTTGCCCACGTGGACAAACATAGCTGAAAACACTACATCATGCACCTAGCAGCATGGAGACCAGGTGCACCTAGCTGCTGGTGGCACTGAACAGCAAAACAAGATGTTTATCAGAGTGTGCTCAGCTGTTGCAGGCTGTTGAAAACAAGTCTCTTGTCAGGGTATATGGCTCAAGATGGCTGTAAAGATGATAGCTGCTTTCAGCTAAGAGTCAGCTCTCAACAGGGCAGTACTTAGTACAGTTATTTTGCTAAATGAACAAAATATTGAATGCCTCATAAGCACTTATTTTTGTACCCATCTAGTAATATGTCACTCAACTCAAATCAGATCATCTTTTTTTAAAAGAAGAGACCTATACACAACTACTCAGTTTACAGAGAATAAGATTGTGAGAATCTCAATCAGTCACAAATGGAAGATTTGAGTTAAATCCTCTCCTCCCCAGGCTCCAGGATCCTTACAGCAGAAAAAGAAAAAGAAAAGGAAAGGAAAGGAAAAAAAGAAAAGGAAAGGAAGAAAAGAAAGGAGAGGAGAGGAGAGGAAAGAAGAGAAGAGGAGAGAAGAGAAGAGGAGAGAAAAAAGAAAGGAAAAGAAAAATAGAAAAAGGAATAAAAACAAAAGAAAATAAAACAAAGCAAAACAAAAGATTATAAAAGCCAGAGATAATTGATGACTACAAAAAACTGCTTCCTTAACAAACCAGGGTGGTTGCACCTATGAACTCATAGCAAATGTAAATGCATGCTTTAGACTTGAGCAATATCAAGACAAACAAAATGACATTTTATTCAGGGGAGTGGCTTATAAATTTACAAGGTTTATTTTAGAGATAAATGACTTAGAGAATTCTGACACTCACTTGCTTCTATTTCCTCCTCTGTTTTTCAGAATCTGTTAATTACTCTTATGGTCTTCTGGCAGTAAGACACGGTGTGGCTTTCCTATACCTTTATACCACTGACATTCAAATCTGTCTTTACTATCCTTCAATCAAGACTGTAAATTTCAGACAAAGAATCTCCTACTTTGTAGGCTTTCCCTTTTCATTTTTTTTATTGGATGATTTATTTACATTTCCTATGTTGTCCCCTTACCCCATCCCCCACCACCCCCTCGGAACCCCCAATCCCCTCGCCCCTCCTCCTTCTTCTCTGTGGATGTAACCTCTATCTACACCCCCCCACTCCCACCTCCCCACCCTCAAAATTCCCACCCCCTGGGGCATCCAGCCTTCATGAGGTCAAGGTTCTCTTCTTCCACCTATGCCCAGCAGGGCCCTCCACTTTTACATATTCAGCTGAAGCCCTGGATCCCCCCCTAAGTGCTCCCAGGCTGGTGGTTTAGACCCTGGGAGCTGT
>NW_021604641.1:3843944-3911494 GCF_004785775.1 Grammomys surdaster | reverse complement strand
AGTGCAGTGGCTCCTGGATGAATCAGGATTCAGTTTCTCAACAGGACGGGAGCAGACTGACTCTGTGTCTGCTCCAGCCCAGAGGACCAGGCAGGGGCAGAAGGTCCCTTTTCAATTTTTTTCTTAGCTGTATGAAAGCATTTAGTAATGGATTATTGTAAGTCCTTTTCTTACAATGATATCTTGTAGACTCTAGCAGTTTCCATGTTTAGGGTTTTTCATTGAGGCCGTTGATCTATCTGAAGTTGATTCTTGTGAATAGTATTAAATACAGATCTAATTTAATTATTCTACATGGAAATATTCAGTTTTTCCAGAACTGTTTGTTGAAGATTTTGTCTTTTCTCAAGCCTATAATTTTGGCATCTTTGTCAAATATCATGTGGCTATAGTTACATGTACACATGGTTGAGTCTTCTATTTTGTTTCATTGATCAATATGTCTATTCTTGTGTTGTTTTGTTCCATTCTGCTTTTACTATTGCAGCTCTATAATATAGCTTTCACTCTGGTACAGTAATACATCCAGCATATTCTACTTACCATATTTTTATTAATATTTTTATGTATTTACATTTCAAATGATATCCCCTTGCTTAGTTTCCCCTCCACACACACCACCAACCCATACTCCTTCTCCCTCTCATTTTTGCCTCTATGAAGGTGCTTCTCCACCACTCACCCATGCCTACCTTACCATTCTAGCATCCCCTATGTTGGGGCATCAAACCTCCACAGGACCAAGGGCCTTTTGTCCCATTAATCTCAGATAAGGCCATCCTCTGCTACATATGTATCTGAAGCCACAGGTCCCACTCAGAATTCCTTTGCCTAGCCAGGATATTTTGTGCCTCCATATGAACTGCAGGATTTTTTTTCCTATTTCTGTGAAGAATGTCAGAGGGATTTTGATTAGGATTGCAGCAAATCCTCACATTGTAAATAGAATGCTCATGTTGATAATATTAATTCTACCAATTCATCCTCTAACATCTTCAGTCTCTTTTCCAAAGGACCTGGTATGTTTCTGTCTTAGTAATATATAAAACAGTCAGCTATTTATTTTTTAATAGATAGAATAACAGTGATTAGCCACTATGTGTCTACTTATATCATATTGTACAAACTTTATTTTGTTCCTTCTGTTAAGATTTTGGTAATTGTCCATTTTAAACATAAAATATCTTGTATACTCAAGTAAATTTTATGATTCTAATATTTTCCCCAAATATCATTTGGGAATCTTTTTATGTTTTAAATATAGAATGCCAATAATCAAGTCAACAATCAAGTCACTTATTGTTTTTTCTCATTTGAATAGGTAAAATATAATAATTTTTAGAGACCATATGTTTACTATTAAAATCACTGCCTCTGTAAAATAATCATGAATGTTCTATGTTGTAAGAAATACTAATCTCTATATTTTCATCTTTTAACTGTTTGGTACTTCCTTAGTGTAAGTCTCAGATGAATCAAATATCTGACCTGCACATTTGTTTTTTGAAATAGGTTTGCCGGGCGGTGGTGTTGCACACCTTTAATCCCAGCACTTGGGAGGCAGAGGCAGGCAGATTTCTTAGTTTGAGGCCAGCCTGGTCTACAGAGTGAGTTCCAGGACAGCCAGAGCTACACAGAAAAAACCCTGTCTCGAAAAACCAAAAAAAAAAAAAAGAAAAAAAGAAAAAAGAAATAGAAGGTTTAATAATTGGCATAGGCATCTACAAGTAGACTTACTAACATAACAGCATAAAAATTCAAATAACGGATAGTATCATCAATGAAATAATGAGGCATCTATAACAGAAAAACTTCACAGAGTAAGAGAAATATAAATGTTGAAGTGAACTACTACAAATAACTATTTTCTCCAGAAATAGAGAATTTACTTTACCATTCAGAAATTTGTTTCTAGGGATTTGAAGCATTATAATATTTCATCTGATTGATAGAATCTTAACAGCATAAGAACGTGGAGTGGAATTAATTTTCCTCCTCACATAGTAATGGAAAACAATGACATTTTATTCTTTAAAACATACTGAACCTGATAATTGTGTTTTGTAACCTGAAAGTTGGTTTTGTCTTTGTTTACATTTAGGAGAGATGTGACTAATTGATGTGACTTTGACATATATTAAATGAATAGCTGTCCTTCTGAAGTGTGACTGAGATTCTAAGACAGAAACATGCTAATCTTTTAAATGTCAGTCTATTCGTTGTAGTGAACAGGATGTTCTTGAGTAATTAAAGCTAACAACATTCAAAGATTCTTGACTAAAGACATCTTTGAATGAAATTGTAAGTAAAATTTAAGTACTTTGTATACTGATATTAGCCATGACATCCAGTGAAAAGCAATAAAATATTCTTGTTATCAAACTTGGCTGTATCATTCAATTTCTAGGACTATCATGTGATATGGCCTCAGATATATGCTATAATATTTTGTTCAGATGGATTCTCAGCTATTTATGATGGGAAGTATATGTGATGGCTAGATTTAATTGTCTAATTAACAATACATAGAATAATCAGAGAAAACAGTTTCAATGATAGCCATTCTATATCAGGTTTGACTGTTGACATATCTGTGTGGGATTTCTTAATGAAATTAGTTGCTGTGGGAAGACCCATCCCACTGTCAATGGCATCATTCCTTAAACCAGGCAGTATGAACTATAGAATAGTAAGACCAAAAAAGTGAACATTTATTTATTAATTTTTCACTGTTATTGACTATGAACACGATAGGACCAACTGTCAAAGCATCTGCCACTGTAAGTTCCCCATAATGATAGATTACAATCTGGAATTTTAATCTAAACTAAGCTGTTTCACCCTGAAGTCACAGAAATGAAACAAGAATACTATCTAAAGTGACATACCTATTAACTGTCTGTGAACTTCTCCTTATCTCCATAGAAAGATACATAGACAGACAGACAGGCAGTCAGACAGATGAAATGTGGAGAGCCGCATAGTGCTACGCCTTTAGGATGGCACTGATCTCCGCCTTCCGCCACCTGCTGGCGAGGACTCTTAGGAGTAAACAACTCCTTATATGGCTGTGGCAGTTGATCTGGCTTGTCTCCATGTGTGGACCTATCTGCTGTTGCCACGTGGCAGATGGGGGTTGGCTAGTCCTAGAGTACTTAAGCCTGGGAGACGCTTCCCCTGGGGTCGTCAGTTAGAAAATTGTTCAAAGGTCCTGAATAAACTGCCTGGAGAAGAGCTCGTGCATTGTGTCTTCCTTGCTGGTCGAGGGTGGAAGCGACAATGAATGACTGATGTCTTGATTTAAACATCTCTTATAGAAGGTCCTGAGTGTAGCCCAAAAGCAGACTTTATGAATTTATCCTCTTTTCATTGGTTACAAACAGTAAAGTATATGTCTGTGGATAGCATCAGTGATTAATTTTATAACTATTCTCCCCTTCTTGCAAGCATAGTTAATTTATATCTGTACCAATTCCTTGGATTGTTGCAGAGATCAATTACATCATTAAAAATTGATAGAATCTAGTTTAATTTTTAAAAACTCATTTTGCTTAATACAAAAACTAAATGGGGCACAGAGAATGATTCTGCATTTTTAGAAATTATAATCAAGAAGTGATGCCATTGTATGTTCTAAACTCATATGGAATGAAACAATATGTCTTTTCAGTAACTGATCACCTATGAGCTAGAATTCTTTCCTGTGTTTTAACATAAATAATGAGAAGCAGGCTTCGTTTCGGTGACCAGAATAATGGCATACTACATGGTTAGGCTTCATACTTAAAGCAGTTTTCATGCTCTATATCATCATATAGTCTAAAGAGACCTTCATTATCCAGCGGAATATCTGTTCTGTATCATCAAGACACAGTGAACATCAAAGTGTATTAGTGAGATATATATGATGCTAAGTTTGAAAAATAAATCTCCACAAGTAAAAGAGAAGCCACCTCCCCGAGAAGATTGTTTGACTCTGACACGTTAATTGTGGGTTTTGGGGGGTAAATAAAATAGTGCTTCTTTCAGCACACTACTGAAAGTAACAATTAATATTCAATACCATCTTTGATATGGAAGCATCATTTTTCACCATACTGGGTAGCATTTTAACCCTTTCATGTGTAATCTGTGTTGAGATCAAAACAAGTTATAGAGTAGAAAAATGTAGCAATGTTATACCATATTGATTAATATTCTACTGAATATAACTTACATAAACAATAATAGCGATGACTAAGAATTTTGTTCTTTTTTATTTTCATATCAGAGGTTCACAAAAATATCATCTTACAATATTATGTAAGCCTCTAGGACAACTCTTGAGTAACAATGACCATAGAAGGTTAAACAGGACTTTCCCATCTTTCTTATTTGCATTTTAACTTTTGATAGTGCTCTGTCTTTTGATTCATACAATGCTCTATGTTTTATGAGAATCAGGCCAGCTGTAGAGTGAAAGGGAACAGTACTCAGATTTCTTTACTTCTGACACCAGTTACAAATATTGAGTTCCTAAAATATAACCTCAATTAAGAAGATTTGCCTGAAAGACTTACAGACACGTTATAAACTATTATACTACTGTTTATAGACAAATACCATTGAATGATACAAGTAGTACTACCAGATGAAGCAACTTATCAAATAGAGTTCATTGGACATATTACTCTTCCCAAATCCAAATATGATAGCATGCACAAAGTTTTATCAATCAGGGAACATCACCTGAGCCTCAATGACTAGAATTTAAATGGACCTAGATTACATAGCATATTCATTTATGGATTGTTTACCTGCTAAGTCCATCCTACAGATCTGCTAATACTATATGACTCAGACTTCCTACCTGACTACACACATATTCTGTCTATCAATCTTTGTAAAATGCCAATCCCTGACTCTGACCAACAAATGTACCAGTAACCCTTTCCCAATTGAACTTTTTGTCTCAAGTATGATATAACCATCTCTTAGAACCCAAGAAAAAAAGAAGCTTATATATTTTTTAAAAAGGCATAAACTAAACATATTTTTTATCTCAACACAATATTGGTATTGACTATTATGGAATTTAACACAAATTACCCTGATCACATTTACCAGTCATCTCAGGTCCATTATCTGACTATATTGTGGCCCTTTTCCCCTCAGAAGAAGAAAACAAACAAACAAAACTTACAAATAAAATTTGTGTTGACCATATACTCACTGGAGAATAATCAAACTCTTAGTAGCCAGCCCCTTAACGAAAATAGAGTCCTTCCCTAGCAGCATCCCCACCATAAGCCATCTATTATGGAAAGCTAGCTACGTTTAAACAATGGCAAATGCCTTCCCATTTGTCATCACTACAAAATGATGTGTACATGGATTCCTAGACTGAAAATAACAGACATGTCTGCTTTAAATTCTCATTTTCCCAAGAGAGGTGGATCGAATAGTCACTATTATATGTGTAGTGCACTAATTTGGCTTCAACAGTTTCACCAAACAGCACCATGATTCCATAAACAAAGTTTTGTTTCTTTTAAGTAGTCATGACATGCATATGTAACCTGTAGATATTTTTCCTGAATTGAATCATTTTATGTATATAATAAAAAAGAAGGCACAACTTGGTTATTATTTTATTTTATTATCTACACTCAGTTCTTAGGAATAAATTATGTTGCATAAATTTAATTATTGTAGTAAATGGAAAATATAGCTCTTCAGTATTATGTCTAACTTCTAGTTAAACCAAAATTATTTTATACTTCACATATATTACTTTTGTTCAATTTTAGGGATTTTTTTGTTCAGTTTTTAGTAGTCAAATCAGGATAATGAAAGTAACACAAAGGTTCCTAAAATATTCCTAAATATGCCAAAGCACCTTATAATTCTTTCTTCCTAGATTTTACCCAATCAATGTACCATAGTGTATTTGAGAAACTAGTAAGTAGAAAATAAAGTACAGTCTCTACACCATTTAAAATATTCCCTTGAACAAAACTAAATATTAATGGATTATCTGAACTGTATTTTTAAGTTTTATTGCATATAATAGAGAAATTGTGTCTATATCTTAAAACAGGACATGGAAAAATTATAGTTATAATTTTTGCATTCTTGGTTTCTAAATTTTATTAATGTTATGATTTTGTTGCTAAGCAGTCTGCAAATAAATGGCTCTTAAGGATCTTTTGTCCTTTGGAAGAAGCTATATTTAACAGTTTGTTTATAATACATTTTCCTAATGCAAAACACCAGCAATGCTGCTAGAACACCTGGTTTTAGGGTCACGTAATTAAACTCATTTAAAATATGTCTGAGGAATCTTTGTTTTTCCAGCTACTTTATGTGAAATATAATGTGTTTGCATTTGTGATTATATATATATTGCTCACACAATTTTAGCGTGTCTATTTACAATTCTACTCATTTAATGAAACTTATGCAGCATAACAATTTAATAAGTAAATAAATATCTCAACCTTCCCTAAAGTTTCCAAAAGCCTCAAGAATGAGAATAACTTTGAATTTTGTCCTAGATATTTTAAGGGGCCAAAGTGAGCTTTTTAAGAATTTATAAGTTAGAATTAATATTATATTTTGTTTTTCTGAATTTATAAATTCAGTGACTTATTAGTTAAATATTACAATGTATAGCACATGAGGGTGTATAAAGACTACATCATCTGAGTCTTTGAATACTTTTAACACGTTTGTATAGATTTATAGAGCAGAAAAAATGTGATATCATTAATGGAATATGATTTTGATAGGAAAAACAGTCACAAAAAATAGCTGTTGAATGAGAGTACACACATGGAAAAGGAGCTTCTTGACATACAGACAAGGATATAAGAATAACATTTTATTGTGGGTAGAGAAATTGATAGAGAAAACATCAAATAAGATAAAAGAAAGGTTACTTGTGCCACGTAGTGAATTTAGATCATGTACATAGGAGCAATATGCATGATAAACTGTAACTGGTGCCAGACATGAAAAGTGAAGCTGCACATATGTAAAACTGTTTAAGTTAAAAGATAATTGGGAAACATTAAGTGTCCGTAATAACAGATTAAAGAGATGCATTGCTGTATATTTTGAACAGGGGTGAATACAGAAGAGGTTTATAAAGCAGGAACAGTTGAGAGAAATTTGGTAATCAATTGACTAGCTGCTAGATAAAAGAAACGAGTGAAGCAATAGTGCCAAGTGTCCTTCTTTCATTAATTCAACACAGGCCTATTCTTCTAGAGCACTGTGAAGATATTAATCAAGAATAATATGCTATAAAGTAATCATTAACAATATTAATATGGACCTAATGAACAACCGCATAAAATTTTATACATCATATATTTTAGTGAGTGATTCACATTCTATAGAACAACCACATGAGAGAAAGTGAAAAAAGACAGACAGAAAAAAAGGAAATCCATTGTAGTTTTCCAAAAAACATGGGGCAAAGTTAAATGAGGAGAAAGAAAGCGCTGTACTACAAAAACAGTTCTATGCCCATACTACAAATACACTCTAATGAAATATTACTTATCAATTAAATGGTCTTACTTATGCTCAAGTATTAATATGGGAATACTATTTAAAAGGTCATTTGAGTAAAATTATAAAAATGGAATCTGGGGATGACTATAGAGTAAATATGATATTAAAGGCCTCTATAACCTTAAAGTAAGAATCTGAACTAAAGAAATTGTATAGGGGGTGAGAAATGAAAGTTGGAAGAACAGGGATACATTGCAGATAGTTAAGAATAATAACCATCAGTTATATAAAACAAATGATAAACGCATCCTGATAGACTAAGCCTGGTACAGCTGGAGGTCTATTTGCATCATTGCATCATTAGCTAGAATAATGAATTCAAGATAGTAAAATGCTATTGAACTAATTTGTGGCCAGCTTCATGGAAAATAATTCAATTTCTTTTCGATGCCTATTCATTGAGATATAAGCATTTATAGTCCCAGTTAAATGGATAATTCATTTCATAATCCCACAATCTAAGTGTAATTGATTGAGCAAAAGCTATAACCCTGACACAAAATTAGTTACTCATAATCTTTTTTTCAAGATTTGTAAAAAGGATATAACTACTTTGGGTTGACTGAATTGGACTTGAATCAATTTTACTCCTACACAAATTTCTAACAGAAATTGAGATACATGAATACAGTGCATGAAAAGACATGCAAGAATGTTGAATTCCAATCTATCAGAAATATCCAAAGCAGTAACTAACCCACTGAGTATTTAATAGAAGATAAGTCACAGTTGCAGTATGAATTCTTTGTATACTGAACTGATACATACTCATGAAAGTAAGTACACACACACACACACACACAAACGTCAACATTAATCTATTTTAAAATACTACATTAGTGGAGTAAATCAACTTAAGTCAATTGGTAAGCTTTATAAATCCAATTTAAAACTTCTGTTATCTTGTTGAATGATTTTCTTTAAAATATGTATAAAATTTTAAATTACTCAAAAATCTAAAACAACCACAAAAAGGAGAAAGAAAAATCAGATATTACTACTAAATTGCAATTGCCGTTATTGTTAGTAACTGAGTACTATCCAATGCAGAAGGATTTTGCTTCCTGACACTTAGTCTTGAATAAGAGAAAAGCTAAATGTGTTGCATCTGAAGGGTTGTATGTGTCTAATTATCATAATAAGACTCTATAGTGTATCTTTTTCTTTTACCCATAAATGCTAATGTATAGTAGAACACTGTCCAAAATCAAGTATTTGTGAGTGATTAGAATTACTGAAACACCTCGAATAGTTGTATTTGGAGTCATACATAGAATGCTTGAGAAATAAATATTTGGTGTTATAAGCCACTGATAGTTTTGATTTATTACTATAATAAATATGTATGTAGTCTACAACACAGTATACAATGATATGTTGAAAAGGCCCCAGTTTGACAAGGATATAGATGTACAAAATAGAATAAAATAAAAAGACTTACAGATAGAAAGATACCAAAAAACTTTACATAAGGCATACAAATAGACAGAAAAAGGAAGGATAACTTGGCATGAAAAAGTGATTTACTAAATGGATAAATGTGCAAGTAGTTAACTTTTCACTATGACACAAAAATGGGAAACTTATGCATTAAAAAGTTAAATATAGGGGCTGTTGACATGGCTCAGCCAGTTAAAGCACTTGCTATGCAAATGTGAGTCCACAAAATTTGATTCCCAGAAGCCATATAAAAATTCTGATGTAAAGACACACATCTGTATCGTATACTGAGATAAGAGGCAGAGATGGGAGATTTCATAGAAGCACATGGGCCAACTAGCAAGCAAAGAGAATATAAGAATGGAGGATAGGTGAGGGGATGGGTAGAGGAGAAAGAAAAAGACTTGTATCAAAAGCTCACCACAAAATTGTCCAAAATTATCGGGGATTATAAGTGCCGTTTTGTCTTAATAATTAAGACTGGTTTAAATGATCTATATTACTTATTTAAAATGAGGAGATTTATGTCATGATACAAATAACTGTGCACAGTTGCTAAAAGCAAAGCAATTTGATTTTGATGCTATCAGAATTAATTATGTTTATGAATTCCAAAGTTCACAGCATTTAGTGCATGCGTTCACAAGACATCTCAAGCTTACACATAAATCACCAGTAGATGTTTTCATACTTAATTCTAGTACTTCGTTATGCTCACCCTCAGCTTCTTCTTACTTTCTTCTTTTGTCACTCACTATTTACATAGTTTTCTCACCAGTACATCACTTGGTCATCTACCCTAATGACAGACACCTACATGTGGTGGGATGACAGCACTTTGCAATAAAATATTCTTAAAATTGCACGAGCTCTAGCTCTGCCATATGACCATTCTTTTACTTTTTTATATGTTGAGATATAACCTCAACATGTTCCCCTTATCTTTTTCCCTTCCAAACCCTCCCTTATAACTTTCCTCATTTTACTTTAAATCCAGGGTCTTTTTTCATTAATTATTCTTTCATGCCATCTTACTGCTTGACTGAAAAGTACACACCAACTTAGAGTCAAAGGGAAAAGTATTCTAAGCCAACAACTGAAATGTGTGCAGATACATGTTAATGTCTGTATTACTAAAAATTCCATAAACGCAGGACAGGAAGAGTGGACTTAGATAAGCTTTGAAGACTGTTTCAATGAATGTGATTTGGGTGTGTTTGTGTGTGTTTTCATAATAGTTCACAAATATGAACCATTAATTCTGACATGTTGTACTAACTGGGTTCACAAAAAAATTAGTTGAATATACATCAAAAAAAATGAAAAGGGACTAATGTAGAATTATATCATGTTTTACCTGATTAGTCCCTAGGAGATCAGAGACATAAGAGAAAACTGTCAATTCTGTAATGGAAGGCTGACCTGTTTTAGCCAAAGAACTCTGCGTGTATACAATGTAGCGCAGTTTCCTTTTGGATAAAGGTTTATGAAATGATAACATTACTACTAAATTCTATGTGAGATAAGAGAACAGAATGATAAAAGTCAGTAGAAACAACCCTTTAATTTGTTACAGAAAGTATTTTATGACAAAATAAAAGCATTATTTTCACCCACAAACAATAAAAGAACAAATAGAACTATTAGTGATACAACATGAAAAGTTTAACATGAAGCAGAAGGGATCAAAACGTTTCTAATTGGACTGGAAGGAAAATTTTGATTTGAAATATAAACTTCAAAATCTTTCCTTGAATTGCTTATTGCAATATTCAATAACATTAGTAGTCTGTGTTCCTCCAACTTATCTGAATTCTTTCCTATAAATAATATTATACTGACAAAACATTACATTCATCCTTTCCTATAAAAGCACTTTATTATTTATGTCTTGTTCAGCTTTAAATTTAAACATACAGTCTTTAATTTAGTGTCTGAATTCTGAAACACAAACTATATAATATAGCCCTCTTTGATATCAGATCTTATTTTATCTTCATTCCAATCAATACTTTCTCATTCTGTTTAAATAATGGCCCCTAGATGTTTCTATGTTATCATTGAGCATTTTTCGAATTCATTTCTTCTGAAAAGAAATTGATCTCTACCATCAATAATAGTAAACAATGAAATAGCTATTATTTTTGAGTAGATAAAATACAAAATTCTTGTTCAAAGTATTCTAAATGTACTTCCAATGGCATCAGTTTTCCAGATTCTTACAGAGAAGATTAATAATGTAATCACTAAGATTACATAAATCCTGTACTGGTTTACATACATAATATATGTGAATATATAATATATGTGCATACTTTAATGCCAGAAACTCTCACAAGAAATAAAAGTCAGAAGGATTTGTAGTTTGCTACTGTCTCTATGAGGTAAAAGTTTATATGCATTTTGAAAAATTTTAACACAACTTTTGCATATATACTAATTAAAATTACTTGTCATATATTGTTGTAACCATGGTAGTCTTATGCCCTGAAAAGAAAAAGAACTTTAGTAGATATCAAGAAAAACAAAAAGGCAGAGCTCAGAACCCATGCTGATAGCCCAGGGGACACTGTGTGGCAAGTGATTTCCAGTTCCAGAAGTCACATACTTTTTTCAACTGAAACAGATACTTCTGTTATGAAATTAAATGCATTTTGAGTCATTATTCCTGCATGACTTTTAGTAGCAACATTAGTATTTACTCTAAGTGTCTTGTAAAAAAAATGTGTAGTAGTTTCTAGAATTTAGTTCCAAAGAGGACCAAAAATTAATAATAAATATAACAAGTCCATTCCTTGGAAAACTCATAGACAGCGAAAAGCCATACTGTACAATGAATACACTGAAACAGTATGAGTAAAACATTAAGGAAAAACAAATTATTCACACATGAGAAGGAAAATTTCAGTCTGTAAGTCCTACAAGTCACATACAAGAATCCTTCCTTAACTGAGTTGTCCTGAACTTCGAAAAGTACCAAGGAAATAATGTGATGCAGAAGTGAATCTTTAATGTTTTGTATGTTGTGTTGTTTTTGTTTGTCTTTTTTCTTTGTTTTGTTTTTCAGGACACGGTCTCACGTTGTAAACCAAGCTGACTTCCAACTCACAGAGATATGATTGCATCTGCCTTCTGAATGCCAGGGTAAAAGGTGTTCACCACTGTACCCAGCTAAGTTTTATCTTTTCTTTTTAAAGTGTGCAGGTAACATAATTCTAAAGACAATGTCAAAATGCAAGTACAAAAGAAAATAGCCATGAAATGTGTTCTCTGCATGCCACGTTCATGAATTGATGGTTAGCACTGATGCTGCCTTCTGCTGTCACAGGAAGGGACACCAGGGTGAACTGCACTCACATGTATGCATCACCCACTCCCACTCATGTCCAATTCACCCATTATAGTTACGTTGGGCCCTGTAAAAGTACATTTAAACCAAAATTTCTTTTACATAAAATCTATTTATATGGATGTGATCCACAGAACCCTCATGGTAAAAACTGAAAATTGACTCCCACAAGGGACCCCCCACACACACACACACAAATAGAGATACTTTTCTACATTAGACTTCTTAGTTTAGAAATCTTATCAGAAACTTAATAGACTAATTCTAAGCAAGTTCCCTCTGAGCCTAGCTTTACATCTACAAAATGGATTTAATAATAGTTAATAATATCTCGTTATATTCATAAAACATCAGTAAAAGTGCATCTTTTGAGACACCAGTAAATGTAAGCAATTTTAATGTAACTTAATCTGGGACAAGAAATAAAAATGTTAACATTGATTTATAATAATAGTAATGTTAAAACTAACAGGATGAATCTACCTGTGATATGTTATGGAGATATAAATATTAAAATATGTATAAGAACCTTTACAGTGCTGTGTGGAAGAATAATTTTCTAAAATATAAATAAATAGATACTTTATAAAGAGATAATAGATGCATAGACAACACAGATAGGATGAGATGCTAAAAAGAAAGGAATAAAAAGACATGGGTGGGCTTATGAAAATGTATATCACACAGTGCCCTTACCCATTAGAAAGTATTTTTAAAATAAATATTGCTATTTGATTAATGGCATCATTTTCTTCTGATGGTAGTATTAAAACAAATGACAAATTAGTTGAAAATTAATATGACTTGCTTTTCTTTATTCAGTGTTTCTATGTTTCTGGATTGCAATCCCACCATGAGGATAAAATGAATAATCTTGAGCCAAGCAGATAATTACTGTACCAAGTCACAGAGTCTTTTGTTGAGTAAGAGTTCCTGCAAGTACGGGTTTCTGTTGGAAATTCTTATTGAGCTTCAGCATTCCTTAGAAATGTAACTGAAGTTTTCTTGGCAGAATAGGGTTTCACTGACTATGATACTGTTGTTTGCATAGCTCAGGGTGATGTTGACCTGCTTCCTTACTGGATGAAAGCTGCATAGATGCTTAGATGCTAAAGTACCTGCTAGACTTTAGACCCAGAGAACAGTACGAGCAAAGCTTGTGGATTCAATGAATATTTCCTATGTAAGCCCTGCCATCTAGATACCCAAAGTCCCTCAGAGGACATATGCAGTCATCATATCATTTGATTTGGAGGGGAGAGGGTCCTATGCACCACCTTCCTCCCAGTTTCATTTCCTGGTCTCATGCCTTTAGAATGGAATCTACTCCTTAAGACAGAAGTAGGTCTTGGTTAGATTTTAGATGAGAATCTTCATAGAATTTGCTGTCTTTGCATGACCTACAAGAAGCCCAACATTGACTCTCCTGTTTTGGTTTTTCCTCATGGTCTTTCATAATTGGTTGCATATCTAAAGGATAGCTTGAAAAAGTTTGCTATTATCACTGTATACATGTGAACAGTCCAAAAATGTCATATGATTCATGTGTGGTCAGCCCCTATCCTGCACTCAATGGTGTTTGTCCGCATGTCACTCCCTTATCCCATCTCTATCTCTCCCTGTCATTTACATCTAAGAAAAGATTTCCTTTTAAAGTCATTCTTGATATGCATTCTGTTTGGGAATAGAAGTTCCCTTCTGTTCTACACAATTTCCTCTATCACAGATGTCACTAATTGTATAAAAACTTGTCTATATTTTTGTTTGTTTGTTTGTTTTTTTGTCTGTGAACTTTGGAAATATGAAAGATATTTTTAATGTTCTTCAAACACAGAAAAAGTGTCTAGCAAAGGTATCAGAAGGTGTTTCTTAAACTAATAAATGAATTTCTATTTTCTCCACATTAAGTTTATAAGGTATAACATACTAAATTTAATTGCTAATTTAATTGTAAAAATTTAATCCTTTCACAAAATGTTTAAAAAGTGAATACTTTTTGAGAAACAGTAAAACTAAAATCTTCTCATTATATCTTTAAAAATACATAGAGTAAGACTGAAAAATGAAGGGGTGAAAAAACTGCACAGAACTTGAAAAAAAATTCTAATTTCCAACTTCTCCATAAAGCAAAAAGCCTTCAAACCTAATCCAACAAAGGCTCCAAAATCACCAAGCTAGCCAACAACAGTTGCTACTCATTTATAAAGGAACAAAATGAGGCTTCAAGCAATTGACTGTTTGAGATAGATGGTACAAATTCTAATATAAATGTTTAAATTCTCTTAAGCCTTCCACACCGTGAAGGTTAAGTGACCATTAAAGTGGGAATGTTCCATATGTCACTTTAGTACACAGACAAAAGAATGCATCAACTACAAAACATAATCCATTAGGTTAATGATCTATGCTGAGGTGGCAGAAATATATTAGAGAAGAGATTTATTTATTCCATAAACCTTTCCTATATCAACCTGCATTTTCCAAGGTACAATGTTCATTTTTCTTTGAATCATTCTGTGGTAAATGATGACTTAATTTTCCTGTCGAAGCAGAATTCTCAAAGGCAAAGCTAAAGCATCACACCAGATAGCGCCACTGTGCACTATACTCCAAACCTAGCACATTTCAGCTTTCATGGGTGCATAGTTAACAGTAATAGCTCTTTTTGTGACAATATTTCTGTACGTGGGATATAACCCAAACAATGAAAAGATGGCAAAATAACCAGTGCCTGAACAGTTTTCATGAATTCTTGGTTAAAAAATAATGTTTTAAAATCATCTTTTAAAAATCTTCTCCAAACAACACATGTTTGATCTTGGAGATTAACAGTTTGCACAAGGAAATGTGATCTAAGCCCTCAGAAAGCCTCGCTCTATCACCCACACCAAATTTCCAAGATGTATACATACTGGTGTATCTCAAATGGGCTGAGGAGCAAGAGAGAATTACTTCTCGAGCTGTTGCTTGTGTCTAAAATAGCCTACTATGTACAAATCTCTCTTTCAGGTTTGAATTCAGGTTATTTCGTGAAGTTAGTTTAATAGTTTTGGTGTTTGGGTTTGTTAAGAAAATTAAATTAGCATTAAAATTACAATAACCTAAACTACTTGAATGTATTATGAAAAATGAAGGAGGAAGAGGAGGGGAAGGAAGAAAAAGAGGAAGAGGAGGACAATGACAAAGACAAGAACAAGGAGAATGCCTATGTCAATTATTCATCAACTGCAATCTATAGACTCCTGTAACATATGGGTATTCTTTTAGCCTTTTAATCATTTTTAATATGGACCAATTTGTTTATAGATTAGAACAAAGATTGATAGATTGGATTCTTTATAGTAAGAATTTAGGAATAAAGGGCAATAAAGTATTTCAGCTAAGTATTCTCTTTTGAAACTCAAGACTCATGTATGCATGAGGAAAAGCCGGGCTATTCTCATCTAGAAATGATTTGCTTAGCAATGTTAAACAACAGGTTGGTCCTATATGGAAATTTTTCTCATTTCATTTGTAACCTCATGTATTCTCGTCTGCATTCTGAGAAGCCAGGATCTGGAACACTACATCTTCTGGATTTCTTAAACAAATAACTTCCTTTTGCATTACACCAATACAACTTTCTGGTAGCAAATAGGCATAAGTAACAGAAAATATTGAGGCTTTTTTTTTCCTGCTCAGGTTGTGCCTCCAGCATTAAGACAGCAATGGTGAGCAAATGCAGAGAACTGCATAGCTGTAAGCATATTAGGCAATACCTGTTTCAGTGGGCACACAGCAGGCAGTGTCAGAAACATAGGCCTGTGATACAGGTCCTAGAGTAACCTGTGCAAAGAAACAGATGGAATATGAGAAAGGTCAAACATGTAAATGAATACAAATGGGGACAGCCTCACTAAAGATATCTGAATATCTAAAGCAGAATGATCCTACCCTTCAGACCTATGACAATGTTATTAGACAGAAATATAGTTCTGTTTTGCATTACCACATAGTGTAATTGACAGTCGATAGAAGAACTTTTATACCTTGGTACAAAGCTCTGTGGTATAGTTATTTTGTAAATAACACAAATCCTTACTGTATCGTATGGACAAGTAATCTTTCATTTAAAGGTAGTAATGGCGATGAATTCTTTATATATTTTGGATATCAGCCCTCTGTTGGATGTAGGGTTGGTGAATAAATTTACCATTCTATAGGCTATTTTGCTTTGGCCTATTGATGGTGTGCTTTGCATTGCAATAAACTCCTCTATAAATTAGATTCCCACGTCACTCCTCTGGATGACAAATATTTCTCATTGCTTAAATAGTCACAGAATCATCAATATATTTAAAAATAAACAAGTTAAAATTTAATCTTATCTATTTCTGAAAACCAATATGTAGTTCTGTATCCCAGAAAATAATAGTTAATACAATAATTCTTTAATTGTCTCAGGTTCAATCACATTATCTTGGAAACCCATCTACCTCTCCTGAGCACTTCTGATTTAAAACATTGTCAAATTAATTCTCATTCACAAGCACCTGTATACTCTTATCTACTTGCTGCGCAAAACATTTTATTGCACCAATACAATATATACTTTCTTTCTAAAAGTTGAACTGCATCTTCCCCAGCTGGGTTATTAGTTGCTCTGTTATAATCTTTCTGAATCTCCTGCAATGGCTACTTTAAAACCTACATAAAAAACTCCTCATAATTACTCCTATGATCTTGTATATGTCTTTTGATATCTAACAGCACTTTCTTTCTACCATCAAAAGTATATATTTCCTATTATTATGATTAACAATAAATATTTATAAGAAATCATTTAGTGTCTTTGCTCATAGTGAAGATATAAGTATATCATTTCACAAATTAAGATCCTGGAACATTTTGATTTGCATTTGCCTGATGAATAAGTTTATTAAACAATTCTTTAAGTACTTCTTGGCCACTAGAGATTCCTTTGACCAGAATCCTCTGATTAAATCTGTACCCCATTTTTATAGGGTTATTTGGTTTGTTGGTGTCTAATTTCTAGAGTTCTTTATAAGTACATTCATATGAGCCCTCTGTTTGATATATGGTTGCTGAAAACCTTTTCTGATTCTACAGGTTGCCATTTTGTCCTACTAATGTTGTCCTTTGCCTTACAGAAGCTTCTCCATTTCATGCAGTGCCAAATATTATTTGTTGATCTTAGTGCTTGAGCGGTTGGTGTTATTTATTTGTTAAAGCCCGTAAGTTTTCTCCTGTGCCAATGCATTCAAAGTATTTTCTACTTTATCTTCTATCAGATTTAGTGTATCTTGTTTTACATTGAGTTTGATCCACTTGGACTTGAGTTTTGTGCAGGATGATAGATATGGGTCTATCATACATTTTTCTACATAGAGACATCCAGTTATACAAGCACGAGTTGTTGAAGAAGTATTCTTTTTCCACATTGTATAATTTTGGATTCTTTGTCAAAAATCAAGTGTCAGCCTGTGCCTGGATTTGCTTTTGCATCTTAGATTCAATTCTATTGATCAGCTTGTATGTTTTTATGCCAATAACAAGTAGCTTTTGTTACTATTGCTCTGTAGTACAGTTTGAAATCATGGATTGTGATACTTTCAGAAGTTCTTTTATTGTACAAGATTGTATTAGCTATCCTAGAATTTTTATTGACATTCTACTATACACCCATCTGAATGGCTAAGATCAAAAATTGAAAAGACAACTCAAGCTGGAAAGGATATAGATCAAGGGGGACACTCCTCCATTGCTGGTAGGAGTACAAACTTGTACAACCACTTTGGAAATCAATTTGGTTGTTTCTCAGAAAATTGGAAATAGTTCTACCACAAGATCCAGCTATATCACTTCTGGGCATATACCTACATGAAGTGCCACCATACCACAAGGGTGTATGTTATGTTCATAGCAGCTTTATTTGTAATACCCAGAAACTGGAAACAACCCAGGTGTCCCTCAACCGAAGAGTACGTGCAGAAAATGTGCTTTGTTTACACAGTTGAATACTACTCATTTTTTAAAAACAAGATTATCATGGATATTGCTGAAAATTGAGTGGAACTAGAAAATATCATCCTCAGTGAGGTAACCCATACCCAGAAAAAAATGGTATGTACACACTTTTAAGTGAATATTAGCCATAAAGTACAGAATAACAATGCTATAATCCACAGATCCAAAGAAGTTAAGTAAGGAGGGCCCAAGGGAAGATGCTTGAATTTCACTGAGAAAGGCAAATAAAATTGGCATGGGTTTGTATGGAAGGAGGGAATAATGTGGGAAAGGGAACAAAATGGTTCAGTTCTGGACAGGATGGAAGGAGAGAGAATTGGAATCTGGAGGTGGGGACAACTCTCAAATTAGATAGAAACCTAGGACAATGTAATCTATGAGGCTGATCTGTCTAAGACTACTAGCAATAGGAAATAATGACCCTGAAACAGCCATCTTTTATAACCAGGCAAGTCTTCCAATGAAAAGATGGAGACACAAACTCAGTCATAAAAACTTTGACCTACAATTTCTCCTAGCCATAAGACATTCAGGAACAAAAGTGGGGCAGAAATTGAGGAAATGATAAACTAATGACCTTTCCAACTTAAGACCCATGCCATGTGAGTGAGCCAGCCCCTGACACTAACAATGCTACTCTGTCTGCAAATATTTGCTTTATTCATCTGCAGTCAGAAAGAAAAATGTAGGGTAACTAACATATATACATATTAATTAGATATATCTTATCTGTACATATGTTATTAGTATTAGTATGCATATATATGGATGGATAGAGAAGAAAAACAAAGGTATTGTGTACAATACCCATTAAAATATTTGAAGCACTGAGTAAGAAAGAAAGACATGGCCATTATGAGCCATCATCCAACAGCCTTCCATTTCCCAGGCTCCTTCAGTGCATGTATTTATCCTTCTTCTCTCCCATATGTTCACCCTATCTAAAAGGATAGTTCTCTCAATACATTTTAAATGACTATGACATATGTGAGAAAGATAAATTAAACAAGAGGGGTTTTTTAACTTTACAAATCACATTTTAAGGATTTTTAAAAGTGATTTTCAAAAAGACTGAATGTCTTAATGCTATAAAAGAAGAAAGCACTTGTCTTTAAATGTCAGTGTTCACTGTGTCCTGCAGGGCATGCACCTGGAAACATGACTAAGATGACATGGAAACGAGAAATGACAGCCATGGAAACTGAAATGTTGGGGTTGAGTAGGCTGTGCGCACTCTGATGGAGCCCAGAAACTCAGTGATTTTATTATGTCCTATTTATGATGTAATTTATAAATAGTCTTATTTACTATGTAAAGGCAAGGGAACAGTTTTCTTAATTATGTAAAGGCAAGCTTTTCTCCATGGAAGGTCTATGTAGGAGAGCAATCTCAGGGTGTAAGTATCTGAGAGGAGGAAGCTTGGATCCACAATTACTGCATACATTGTCAACATCCACACAAGACTAATAGACGGCTTTCCCAATTTCCCTGAATTTGACCCAAGGAAACCATTATCATTCCTGTGGTCTGAGACACTGTAATGCTTGACATGGCTGTACTCAGGACTCTGTCTACTCTTAATCACTTGTCACACTTACTATCCATAAGGCATTAGGCAAATAGAATTCTTTTTCTAAGTATTGGTGATCATGAGGATCCTGTAATCCAGGCTGTGAACCATTGTACATCTACATTTGTCTCAAGTAGAAAAAATGCTATACAACACCTGAGTAGAGTCATTAGCTTTTGTCTTATAAGCTCACAAAGTGTGTACAGGGACAAAAGAAGGAATAAACTATAGCACTATTATAATAACTGATGATGCTATAAAGAATCATGGCAACAGAAAGTAAAGTGGAGAAGCTAAAAATGTATTATGGGAAGTCTTTTTCAAGCAGTTCAGTAACCTCAACCTTGTTAAATCCCAAAAATCTTGATGGTCTTTAATGATTATGTCTTCAGTTATAATTAACTAGAATTTCTTTCTGTATGCAAATAAAATTCATTTCATTATAAAATACCTTTAACACAAAAAGACATAAAATATAACATAAATTGTAATGATTTTAATGACACTATCATAAATAAGAAAACAAAATAAGCGTAGCTTATTTGGAATATAGAAATAATTGCATGAATTAATTAAAAATCTGTGTCATTAGTGTCAATACAGTGCATAGAAACCACAAAACTTTCATGATTGGGGTTTTGTTTTGTTCCAAAAAATGCAGTCTATTGGCATTAAAATCCAAGTAAAGGAAGAGGACTAATGGGAAGGAGCATGAACTTAAGGTAAGATTTGTTAGAGATTAAGTTCTAAGCTAACCTTAGGCACATAGTGAAACACTGTCTCAACAACAACAGAAAAAGGAAGAATACATGCAAATGGGTTTAGTTAAAGGCTCTCCAGAGGCACAGAACTGATGGATGTATATATTTATATTCCTAAGGGAGATTCACTCTAATGTCTATAATACAAGAAAATCTGATTACTTCAATGACGACTATCTGCATACTGCAGAGGTTGAGAACCAAGCCTAGAGCTGCCCAGTCAACGAACTTGGATGTCTAAGAAGTCTCAATTTAGCATTATAGACTGAAATGGTTTCTGATCTTCAGTTTGTGTTGGAATCAAAAGAATTGGGGCTCTGTTTTCAGTAGAAGATGGCAGTGGCAGCAGCAGAGACAGAAGCAACCATCAAGAAGCATAGGTAAACAGAAGAGCAGTAGCATGATTTTCTCTAAATATGTATGTTTGTATATGCAGACCTGAGCTATTCTCCATTTTGGTAATAGATGTTCTTCATCTCCTTCCCTATAGAGAAGAGCCAATGTAAAGGTGTATAAGAGGTCAAGGCGACCTCAAGAATAAGAATGTTTAATCCTAAATGAGATATCTTTAGCAATACAACTCCTCACCCTGCCCCCAAAGCTCAGAGAAGACCATAAAGCAGGAGACAGAGAGAATGTAAGTTCCACTTAGATGCAGAGGAGTGTACTGACATAGTCTTCTGGATATAGCTTTTACACTCATAAAATCAGAGAAGCTTTTCTTACCTGTACAAGACCTTTATAAGATCAAGTCACCCTTTCATAATAACTGTATTGGCATATGACAGTTTCGGGGTGAACAGAGAATCATTATTTTTGAGGATGTTTTCACTGATAGATTTCCTATGCTTCAGTGGCTAGCCTCATACCCACACGCATATGGCCAGAGCTAATTAGCACTAATTGGATTCAATGAGTTCTTTTTTAAAAGACATGAAGCTGGGAGGGATATGAGAGGAGCTGATGTAAAGAGGGAATATTGTTTCATTATATACATACTTGAAATTCTCAAGAATAAAGAAAAACTATAATTAAAATATAATTATGTTGGAAATATTCAGGAGAGAGCTCTGTATGTATATCTGACACTGCAGAAATAAATGTGATATACACTTATGAGTGATCAGACATTTAATGGAATCTAAAGCTTGCAAATGTCTTGTATAGGTTAAGTAAAATATTATTGCTTAGACACACTTACTCTATCCTAGGCTCCTGAAGAAGCACATTTAGTACAGCCTACAAAATGACATATTATTTTGTCCCGAAACTAAATAAACTCACATTTTCACTAATGTTCCCCAAGACACACTTAAAAATTATCTGAGAAATTCAACTTAATAATAAATTTATTATTAATTACCCATTTAATTATCCAAAATGTATTATCTTTCACGTATTTAACCTCCCTTTAAACCTGTGTATAGTACCAACAGTGGCAGTGATTTTAAATGCCAATATTTAAAAAAAATAGAAATGAGCTAATAAAGAAGATGAAGAGTCATGGTTGGAGGAAGAACATTTAACAGTATTTCACCAAAATAAATAAATTTATGAGAGCTTTACCAAAAAGAGTGAATTGTCCATGTTAGCATCAGCCAAGAAAAATTAGAATAATCCAAGGACTCAAATGTTCCTACGGCATGAAGGCACTTAGAGGAATTTAGGGATCTTTCCAACGTCTTTTTTAAGTAGAATCTGGTCTCTCATCTCTGTTAACAACTGCATTTAAAAACACCTAGGGAGATGATGATGGTGTACCACTTCTTCGTGATGAACTCTTGGTATCTGGGCAAAGGCCATAATTTCCTTAAGTGTCATAGTTACTAGCAACTTGTCCATGCTCTGGTTTATACCATAGTTACTGGCAACCCACCCATGTTTGTGAAGGGAACGTTATCAAAATCAAGGGTTCATGTATATACATGAAGCATATGAAATGCAAAGAGGGATTTGTTGGGAAGAAGAATGGCTGAGTTGCAGGAGAAGAGAGATGAAAGAAGGTGTTGGTGTGTAAAATGACCAAAATTCTACAATCAACATCTGGCAGAGCTAATTTCCCTCACATGAAAATCCATTCCTTAGCATGGTTGTCCAGACACTGTACAAGACGATTCCTGTTAAATCACTGCTGTCCTTTACTCTCTTTATTCAGCTCCAGCCCCACTCCCCTCCTTGTACTTTGGGTGCCAGATGCAATCACCATCTAGTTTCGTATTAGGATTCTTGCCTGGTTTTTCATCTACCAGGAGTTTCATTGCTGTCTTCAATACCTCTTTTAAATCTCACTTAAACACCAGTAAGAACTCCCTGCATACTTCAACATTCTCCTGTCAGTTAACACAACAGTTTAACTCTTTCTACTCAAGTACCAACAACAAGTGCTTAAAATGCATCAGACATGTAACACATATATGATGAATACATAATAACTCTAATTGGTTTTAAGTTGAAATGTGAGAAATGAGATATCTTTCTTCCTATAGTTTAACTGTCAGTAATGTAAGGAAAATGTCAAAAATAAACATATACAGTCATTAGTGAAAGTTGAAGAAACAGGTTTTATTAAAAAAAAAAAAAAACTACTGACAGGAAGGAAAAGAGCAAGAATCTGTTAAAATTAGTTCAGATAACTTGGTGAAAGTAGGTTGGTGTTGAGAAAGGAAATATGGGGGGCTTGAGAAGTCTCAAGGAAATACTAATCAACTAAATTAGTAAGTGGGTTTGACCTACTTTTGCATCTTTAGGTTTGCTAACAGACACTGATTACAATTAGACACTTACCATGCCATAGAGACTGGAAAACAGTGTGCTCAGAGTCAGCCTGGAATGAGATTTTTCTGGCATCACATCAGTTCATGCTCAGTGTATGGAAAGCCAGGCATCACAGTAATGATAGTTATTATCTCTAATGGTCAAGCTTGAGTCTGTTTACTAAGAGGGTATGAACTTCAATAAAATATTTTAGATATGAGCTAAGCCTGTTGTTGGTTTGTTGGGTTATTTTTGTTCAGACAGAATAAAAGCATGTGTGAGCAGTATATGACAGACAGATGTTTATGGTTCATAAAGGAGGTAAGGAAGAAAATTATCTGGGAGATAATAAAAGAATTAGATACTAGTCAGTTCAAAAGAAGAACACATTATCTTGAACAACTTTCCAATGTAACTACATATAAGGATCATTGGGGGTAGAATGATATTAGTAAGGATACCCTTCTTCCAAGTTGTAATTTTTCTGGATACAACTGTGAGAATATATATATATATATATATAATGTCCTTTAAATTGGATGGGTAGCCTGAAGCCATTGAAGACTTCTAAGATACCATGGTCATTACCATCTAAAATCAGACAAGAAAAAAATCCCTGAAGATGGAGGATTTGAAGATACACTCATTCTGGAGACTGCAAGGATAGACGTTTGCCACCGTCAGGAGTGATGGCATATATCTATAATCCCAATACTCCAGAGGCTAAGGTATAAGGAAATGAATCTTGAACTCAAGGCCAGCCTGGGCTACATAGTAACTTACAAAATCTTTCTGGGATTGTTTCAATGTGACGTGTCTCCTGTTGTTGGGGAAATTATGAAACATCTAAGAGGTGAGAGTGGTTACAATGGTCAGTCAATAGAGATGTTTTCTGGGACTATATTCTGAGAGAAGTATGTACTGAGTCTCTCTCTTATTCTTGCTTTTCAGGCAGTGCCACCTGAAAGAAAAGGATTTAGCCTTCACAGTTACTTAAACCAAGAGCAATACCAATTTTAACTATCTCTTTCATGCTCTTCCTGTGTTTTCCATCTTCTCTTCATTGACTCTGTCCCTAGCAAAGAGCTTTTCTCTTTATTTCTTCAACAGCCTATAAAACATGGAGGCCCATTATCAACATGATTGCAAGGTCAGGCTAAATTTCAGCTTCTGAAGGCCAGAGGTACTTACAGAAAAAGTCATTTTCACAGTTTCCTATCTACACTGCCATATGACCAACAGCAAGCTCCACACCAAGACCAACACCTCAGCCACTATGCTTACCCCACCATGATGAAGAAAATAAAGTAAGTTATTTTTGTCTGTTTTTTGTTCACAGAGAATAAAAAATGTATACGCATAGTGCCAGCCTGTCTCAAAGAAGAGGGGTTTGGGGCAGTAATTCAGTGGTAACTGAAATCATATAACAAATTTTAAAACCTTTGCTAAAGAGAGAGAAAGGGCAAGATGTCACTAAATGATATTTAGCAGCCCCTCAATAGATGTTTTCTAAATAAATCAGAGACATTTTTATATACAGAGTGATCTGTTAATTGGTTTTATCTGTCTTACTTGAGTATACATCATGATTGAAGACAAAAAGATATAATTCTCAGTCTGAAAAATCTTCTTAAAATTCTGAGTTTTATAAATAGGCAAAATCATAGCAAAAAGACATGTGCCTATCATAAAAACAATTTCTTTATACTAGTAATATCATTGTTAATAAAGGTAATATTTAGGTAACCACAATTTTCTGTAAGACAATTCCCTAAGCATTAAATATTCATCAAATCATTAAATATTTATTTCAATCTCTTAATATGTAAACTATTATCATCACTATCTACCAGAAAGGGCACAGAGAGTTTAAGTGACTTGTTCAAGAACATATTTCATTTAGAGGAGAACCTCCCATAAACCCTGAAAAGCATTAGAAAATGAATCTTTATTCTTTTTTACTGTATAAAATTATTTTATGATGGATTTCAAATGGACATAAATTATCGAACTCTCAGATACATTTATATAAGTATAAAAGTATTACATAGATACAGCTTAATGAGTTCAAAATATACTATTTGTGTTTAATTGTGAAAATATATAACTTATAATACTTGAGAGTTAGCATGCTGCTAAAATATGTGAAAAGGTAGCATTTAACCTTCAAACATAATCTTTCTGGAATTCTCGATACTGGTGTAAGTCGCAGGATTCTAAAAATATGTATTTCTATTATCACACTACTGACAACTAGAAATTATTCAGTTTTGAAAAATAAAATTAACTAAGGAATTGAAAGAGTAAAAATATAACATATATTTGAAGGTTTACTATGTAAAAAAATGAAAGTTTGATAACAAATAATGAGACTAATTTTTTCTTTTTACTTGTTCTTCTTTTTATTTTTTTTTATTTATTCACTTTACATCCCACGCACTGTCCCAGTCCAATCACCCTCTCTCACAATCTTTCCCCCTATTCTGCTTTCCTCCCTCCCCTTCTCCTCAGAATGGGTGCATTCCCCCTCGTTATCCCCTCACCCTGGCACATCACTAAGGCCAAACAAGGCAGCCCAGCTAGAAGAACATATCCCACATACAGGCAACAGCTTTTGGGATAGCCCCTGCTCCAGTTGTTCACATCATACATGAAGACTAAGCTATTCATGCACATCAACTACATACGTGCGTGGAGGCCTAGGTCCAGCTGGTGTATATTGTTTTGGCTGGTGGTTAAGTTTCTGAGAGCTCTAGTAGTCCAGGTTAATTGACTCTTTTGGTTCTTTCTGTGAAATTCCTATGCCCTTTGAGGCCTACAATCCTTCCTTCAGTTCTTCCATAAGAATCCCCAGACTACATCCACTGTTTGGCTATGGGTGTCTGTATCTGTCTGAGTTAGCTGCTGGGTGTAGCCTTTCAGAGAATATCATGCTTCTGTCTGCAAGCACAACAGAGTACCATTAATTAGTGTCAGGGATTGATTCTTATTCATAGAATGGGTCTAAAGATGGACCGGTTATTTATTGGCCTTTAACTAGATCAATTAGCTAGTTTTATTTCATATTGTTTTACATATATATATATATATATATATATATATATATATATATATATCTCACATAATGTTCCTGTGAAATTGGAATTGGCGCAGCAATTATTTGAGCTCCTAGATGAACTTAGATAAATAAGACATAAAAGTACAATGTATTGTAGTGCTTAGCACATGTGGCCTGGCATCTGAAGTCAAGCTAACCACTCTTTCTTCTTACTTTTGTTCTTTAAGACCACCTCTTGTACCTTTCACATTGCTCAATGGAAGTCCATGAAATAATTATTTGTGTGGAGATAAAAGCTCCTCAATTTTAGGTAAGTCTGACCATTTATCATCCTGTTTGTTTTGCTACAATAAAAAAAATAATAGTCCCCATTCCAATGAAAGTTACAAAAGATAGAGAATGTTTTACTTAGTTTTACTACTTCCAAACAAATAGAGTAAAAGGCTTTTTTTTAAAAGCCATCAATAAGTTATTCTGGGAGTTTGTGTTTAGAAGAATATCATGCTCAAGAACAAACTGAATTTCTACATTAATCTTATACACTATATTAGTTTTCTTTTAGAGATGAATGAAGTAAAGCTTTGAGTTTTAGTAGTAGAGATATGAAAAACAACCCAGGTGTTTCTATGTATATATGTGTTCTATATTTGAAATAGGAGTAATGTATTACAAACACAGCTAGATCAATGTTTTCAACATATTTTACAAAGATGTGTAAAATGGACTTGTCCTCAGAAATTTATTTGACTAATACACATTGTTGTTAATCTGATTTTTTTTTGGTAAATCTGATCTGCTGCTTGTGGGTATTTAATTGCATGACTGATTGTGATCTTCAAAAGTCAATTATATTCTGGATATATCAATGCTCCAGAGCATTGTAAAGTAAGGCATGTTTTAATGACTTGGTCACGAGGAACATAGTAAAATTCAAGGAAAAAGAGATACAGTGAGAAATGAGTGCCAACTCATTTAGAGAGAGAGGTGAAGGAAGTTAGTGGCCCAGCATCATTGTATTCTTGATCACTGTTCTCTAGAGTTCTTGAGGACTATAAGCACTTTTCTAGGAATAAGCTTTATTCGAGGATAATCAACTTAGAGTGATTTTCTTTCACTAAGTACACAGACATGAACTAGGGACTGTCTAAAACAGGTTCCCAAAACCTATGACCTTGCAAATTTTGTTGTTGGAATATATTCAGTATGTGTATTGAAACTTAACTCAAAGTTAATTCAAAGTTAACTCAGTAGAGGATACAAGAATAAGAAGCCAGAATTAAATTTATATATCAACCTCTCATCTCCTTTAAGCTTAAAATAAATTTGCCATCTTTCTGTGTAAAGCACGATTCATTTTGCTCTTTTCTGAATCTTTGGTTGGCTTTTCCATTTCTGAAGGAATTTACATGTGGCAGTGTTTTAAGCAGAGGGGAGAAATGCATTGCTAACACTGAATATTTCAGAATGGCTACATTTGGAAAAAAATGTTATAAACCTTGCTATTTCACAGTGAAATTAAAGTACGTCAGAGAGAAGAGATGGCAGCCAATTATTGGAAACTGATCCTTTGCTGTGAGTAGAAGTTTATGTTGTTGCACATGTGTAGAAAAGCATACCATTCTGTTTATGTCAGTTAAAATCTGGAAACAAATCTTTAGTATGTTTGTGATATGTAGTTTTTCAAATTGTTTAAACAAATCTGTCATTGTAGGACTTATCAATACAAAATACCATATTGTGCTAAAGATAAAAACTACACAAAACAGAGGCTATAAATAAACTCCACAGATTTGAACTATAAAGACTATTTGATTAGTCATAATTGAAGTATAAGCAGTTAAAATATGTTTTTTCGGCTCCTGGAGAGAAACTTTTATTGATTTTTATGAATAAATACTAAAGTTTAAAATTAAAAGAAAAATATTTAATGATTTGTTTCTTTTAAATAAAGAATATTTTTAGAGCCTGGGAGACACCTCAATTGGAAAAGTACATTCTGCTGAAGGTGAGGACCCAAGATCTGCTAGACAGCACTATCCAGCTCCCTTGAGGATAAATGTCTCCATTATTAGAAAGTGTGTATCCTACATGTCATGTGCTAGCCTTCTATCTAACTTATATAAGGAAACCGCAATGACCTTGAAGATGGCAGGGCCTTCTTGAACAGGTTTAATGATTTTCTAGTCATGGTTCTGTTGATTGGGCAACTACACTGAAATGATATTTAATGACTAACATTAATACTAAGCTTTGTCAGCTTTGTATGTTCATTTTGGATTTTAAAGCATTTTATGTGTGTATCAGTCTACATATATATGCCTGTACACAAAACAAATTTGTGCTCACATCTCATGACAAAATGTTATTAAGATTTTTTTGCACCCCATATCTCCAAAGAAGTAAGGGCCTAGATAGGAAACCATCGAAGAGAACTCTTAAGGATGCTGAAGTATAGCTCTCCACAAATGATGGTTTCTGGTAGGGTGTAAGTGAGGAAGGACTCAGTTTTCATTAAAAGGCTGACCACTGGTAATTTGGCCATGCTCCAATGAGTATACGGGAAACACAAATTGGATTTGTTATCATTGTTTGCATGGAGAGGATCGCAAGAGTGAGGAGACAAACCTGGGGACTCGGAATTGATTGTGATCAGGATGCATGATGTGAAATTGCCAGATAATCAATAAACATATTATGTTGGGAAAAAACTTACTAAGATTTCATAATTCTTTGTCTTTAGGATTGCCTTGAACTTGCAAATGATTTTCTTTTTTAAAGAAAAAATCAGATTTCTTCCCATCTGCTTATGGCCCTTCCTCCTTTACCAATGTTATCAAAGCTCTGGTGCTCTGTGAGATCACAGGACTCTTCCACCCTATGTTCCCCTCATTGTCTTGGTAATCAGTGGAATTCCAGTGGACCTTAAATGAGAGAGTTTAGAAACCTGCTTACAGAGGAATCTGCTTGTGCTGGTTTCACCTAGGGTGGTTGCTGACCCAAGGAAAACAAACACATGCTGACAGACTTGTGAACTCAACCTGACACCTCAGGCAGAGCTGCCTTAGCCAACCACAGGGATGTGTATGAGATGCTCAACCAATTTATGACCATATTTTCAGGCATACTCATCACTACAGTAGCTAAATAGTACGCATATGTGGTGCCTGGTGGGAACTTTATCACCAGTACCAAAGATTATTACACTTAAGAGTTGGGTTGATCTTTAGAATTATACACTCAAATATTGAACAAATGTAGTTTCAGTGACTTTTGAAAAATGAGACTGTAATGGCATTTCACATTTTCTAATAATCCTTAGACATACAGTCTGTTGTATTTTATAGACTCTTTTTGCTAGTTTTTCATCTCTGCCTTCTCTTCTTTCTTCTTTTGGTAGATTTTCTCTTTAGACATTAAAATAAGTTTTAATTAATAAGCATCAAAGGCTAATACAATATTTTTATAAATAAACAGCTTATTTTTAAATTGTAGTGACAAATTCTTGAAGAATCAATTATAGATAAACATTTTCTAATACTTTTTAGTGTAGGATCTCATATTATCTCTCATCTAATGTGGTATTTATTTAGCCTTTTTATAGTGTTCAAGGTTTAATTTTTAAAGCTTTTTAAAAAATTATACCTTTAAGCTGTCTTAGGGTTGGTTGTACTTCTGTGAGCACACACCTTGACCAAAGCAACTCTTAAAAGGACATTTAACTAGGGCTGGCTTATAGGTTCTGAGGTTCAGTCCACTATCATTATTGCAGGAAGCATGGCAGCATCCAGGCAGGCATGCTGTAGGAAGAGTTGAACGTTCTATATCTCCTTCTGAAAGCAAACAGGAGAAGACTGAATCTCACACGCAACTAGAAGGATGGTCTCAAAGCCCACCCCCACAGTGACACACTTCTTTCAATAGGCCACACCTACTCCAACAAGGCCTCACTTTCTAATAATGCCACTACATGGGCCAAGTGTGATTCAAAGAATCACATTCAGTTCCCTGACCCCCGTACTTGTCCAAACACATGAGTCTATGGGACCACTATCTAGCCATAGCATAATGCAAAATATGTTTAGTCCATCTTCAAAGGTCCCATAATCTATAGCAGTCTCAACAATGTTAAAAGTCCAAAGTTCAAAGTCTCTTCTGAGATTAATACAGTCACTTAACTGTAATTCTTTATACAATCAAAATCCAAAAAGTTGATCACATTTACCTCCAACATCACAGGATATACATAACCATTCCAGAACAACATAGTAAGGAAATCCTAGACAAAAACCAGATCAAAGCCAGGCAGGCAAACTCAAAAATCTGTATCTCCATGTCTGATTCCCACTTCTTTCTGTTGTTGACTGCAGCACAATTCTTTCTCTTGTGACTGGTTCCACTCCCTGATAGCAGCTTGCCTCAGCAGGTATCTCATGGCTCTGACATCTGTAACATCTTGGGGATCATCAGGGATTAACATGTGATCTTCTGGGCTCCTCCAAAGGGCTTAGTTCTCTTCTCCAGCACGCTAGGCTCTGGCTGACTCCACTCCTCTACTTCTGTTCTTGGTGGTCACCCCATAAAACTGATATCTCCAATTAACTGGAGACTTCTGCTGCAACTAGGATTCACCAAGAGCCTCTCATAGGCTCCCTTCATGTTGCTATGCTTCACCTTCTTTGCATGATCCATTCAGCCCTAGGCTGTCAGCTGTAACTGAGATTGCACCTTCACCAATAGTCTTCCCTGGCCTCTCACAGTGCCAAGGCTCAGCTCTTCTCCTTGACCCCTTCACAACTTCAATACTGGTACTACCTAGGTGATTGTTACATATTACCAAGTCTGGTACAGCATGAAGTACAACTATAGTTATCTCTGGAACATAGCATCTCTGAGCTCTCAGAAAACACTTCACAGAAGATTTCACCCCAACAATGTTGGTCTCTTCTTAAAAACTGCTAACTTCTTTGCTCCAGTTAACCAGCACCAAATGTCCTAATAGTCCCTTGTATTCTTGACACTAAAGCCAAGCCAAATGCCCAAAGCTCCCAAGTTATGCTTATTGCTGGAGCTGAAACACGCCTCCTCCCCTTCGTTCAGTTTTTCACTCTCAAGATCTGTACCATGGTGTGCCCTCTATTTTTTGATTGTAGTTCATTCCAGATTTAAAGTTTCCAAATGAAAGCAGTAATGAAGTAATAATGCCTAACATGATATAACTATTTGTTGTTCAAATGCAAATACATAAACAATAAATTTAGCTGGGTAAGATCTTGCTTGGCAGAGTCAGAACTCTCTTAATCTGTTTATCTCCTTGAACATAGAATTCTGCTCCAGTCCATTTCTTGGTCCCTTTTATTAATGAACCACACATTTTGTATTGATCATTTCTAAATTTGCTGTATGTCATCAAAATGTTCTTCATGAGACCAAACCACAACACAGAGTCTAAACTGGATTGTTTTGAGATATCCCTTTTCAATGCAATTAATTTGACTCTCTTCATTGGACAAGAGAAAAATATCACATGAGTAGTCTTTTGGCCACCTACCGAAATTCTTCTCTGAAATATCTAGTACTAGGTTTCCATTGTTCAAATCAGCCTCAGCAACAAAGTCTTCCATATTCATACTAGGATAGCCCTTTCAGCTCAACTTAATGTATTTCTCTTGTGATGATTTGAATATGCTTGGCCCAGAGAGGGACACAATTAGGAAGTATTGCCTTGATGGAAGAAGTTTATCACTGTGGGGTGGGCTTTGGGACCATCAATCTAGCCACATGAGGGTTAATATTCTACTGTTTGCCTTCAGAACAAGATGCAGAACTCTCAGCTCCTCCACTGCTTTCCAAATCCTAAGTCCCAAAATTCACATTCTTACAAACAAAGACCTGGTTAGGCCTATCATAGCAATACCCCTATCCCTGCTACCAACTTCTGTCTTTGTTACAGTTTTCACTGCTGTGAAAAGAAACCCTGACCAAGGCAATTCTTATTAGGGACAGCATTTAATTAGGGCTGGCTTACAGGTTCTAAAGTTCAATCCATTGTCATTGCTGGAAGCATGGCAGCATCCAGGCAAACCTGGTGGATGCTGGAGAAGCTGAGAGTTCTACATCTTATTCCAAAGGCAAACAGGAAAAGACTGAATCTCACAGACAGCTAGGAGGATGGTCTCAGAGCCTTCCCCCACAGTGACACATTTCCTTCAACAAAGCTATACCTACTCCAACATGGACATATCTTCTAACATTTCCACTCCCTGGAGCAAGCATATTCAAACCATCACATGAGCATACCTTTGAGTGACTGCTTGGGTATTAGTTTGGTTTGTAGGTTTTTGTTTTGTGTTGTTTTGTTTTGTATGTTTACAATGTGATGAAGAAATATATGTTAAAGATATAATAATAGGTTTAAATAATCAGAATAGTTTTCACAAGGAGAAGACAGTTTGCTTTTTTCCTTTACATTCACACATAATACATAGGTATTTGTTCCCTACCACCACCACTAGGACTGTCCCAAGTACACAAAAAGAAAGAGAGACAAGACAAGCCTTGTGATCTTGACCTAGTGATCTTGAAAATAGAAAGACTAAACTACATTTCCAAACAGCATGAATTGGTTAACAGTGTACAGTTACAGATGATACTATGGCCTTTTAACAGAAAGCTTCTGTACTACTGAATGATGAGCAAGTGCCACAGGTTTGTAGGATTCTCGAAACAACCTGTGGGAACACATGTATAGAAAAGGGCTGCATTCATAATGAAAAAAATCCAAGAAATTCATGGACAAACTTGATTTTCAGGGTATGGAATTTTTATTTGTTCTCAAGCAATATATACTATGACAATTATAGTTAGGTTCCCATTTAGAAATATCTATCATGATAGACATCGACAAAAAAGAAAATGAAGTCTCATCAAAAAGGAATCTTTGGTCCATGGAAGTAACTCAGTGAATAATCACCTGAACACGACTTTGATCCCCAGTACATATGTATGAATGAAGGACATAGTGGAGAATGCTTATAATTCTACCACTGGAGAAATGGAAGTAGGATTCCTGCTGTTTATTGACCAGACAACTTCACCTAATTGACAAGCTCTGGGCCAATGCAAGATTGTTTTTGAGAAGAGGTAGACAATGTTCTGAAGTGGGGTGATACAAAGCTTACACAAATAAACATACACACACACACACAGACACAAAACACATATACACAAACACACACACATACACATAGAATCTTTTCAAGAATAGACAGTAGACAATGTACCATAGCACTGAGTTCCTAGAAATACTTACAAATAATCTGGTTTGAGATCTAAAACCTCCTTCTCTCTGTCACAAGCCTGAGAGAAGACTATTATTGTAAGTCCCCAAAACAAATACAAAGCTGCAAGTGTCAATGTATCATCAAAAGGGCCATGTTGAAGAAATATTTATTTATATAATGTAAGTTTTTCTTTTTAAAAGCTGCAACAATACAAAGCAACTATTGGGCAACTATATTTTACAAGCACTCTGATCCCAGCTACTTTGTGCATTTAATTTCATTTAATTCTTTTCCAAAACATTGAGATATGTGATTCTTTATATCTATTTTACCAACAGAGAGTTCACGGTCCTGACGGTTTAATTTTCTTGTCCAAAATGACAAGAGATGTTGCAATAACAAATAGCATAATCCAATATCACTTCACATAAAATAATATTTATCTTATTAGAGCTGTCAAAAACACAAAGCAAGGTCTTTAGGCTTAGTTTTTAAATTCAGTAATGTGTTTTATCACTTCTATTTGTCAATTTTATTTACTTTATCTGGTCAACTTTAAAATTCAAGTTAATAAAAAATTGCTTTGAAGTACGTCCCATTCAGCAGAAAGTTTGATGCTTCTCAGTGATAGTTATAGTTTGAACAATATGAAATAACAAAGAAGGAATCCTGGGATGGGGATCACTCATATCAAGCATTCAACATATTGTGTACATTACGTAGTTTCTGTATTTGCCTACATGCACATGTTCTTTAATACAAATCTGAGGGTACCTTTAAATTTTTCCTTTGAATTTCTCTTACTGCAAAACGTGTCCTACATTTCACTTTAACAGGTCAATATACAGTGACCTGTAAAAAAAATGCAACATAAATAATTTATTTCACATTATTCTTTTTATATAACTACTAGCCAAGCACTACTGTCTCTAAAACCTACACTGGAATGCTTGTAAAATTTAACATCTTTTGGCCATCCTGACTGTCATGGACTGAATCCACCATCTTCCTCTTACACTACCATCATAGAATTTAATATAGATATCTTATTTCTATTCTCTTCTATTAAAAAAACCCACCTTCTGCCATGTTGGACATGCCATCACACCTTAAAAACAATCCTTTAACTAACACACACACACACAAACACACACACACACACACACACATATATATATATGCATATATATACATGCATACATATATATACATGCATACATATATATACATGCATATGTATATATACATGCATATATATATATATATAGAGAGAGAGAGAGAGAGACAAAGAGAGACAGAGACAGAGAGAGACAGAGAGAGATTTGCTTAGCATATGAACACTGTATCTTGTTTCAGAAAGCAACAGTCTCTGATTTGCCACCAGAGTCACTATTATTTTATTTACATATTTACTTAGTCCTCCTTGAATTACATCTGGATGCTTTATTTTAGTTTTTTCAGTTATACATTCCAAATCCATGCTGTGACTTGACATGAAAAATAAGTATTTTCCTCTTTTCCAAAATGGTTAACTAATTTACAAAATTCAGATAACTTTATTTTAGTTTTTTCATGGAAAAGTCTGAAGGAAAGCTAAATGTCAGCTTAAAAAATCCTATAGCATTTATAGCATCAACCAGTGGAAAATTAAATTGGAGGAATGGAAAATAAATGTAGCCAGTAGACACTGGAACAGCAAGCCCACGGCCATATTCATTAACTTAGGACTCAAGGTTGGTAGAGGAAAGATAGTCATAAGTATTACATCACATTGCTAAGAGGCACATGTTTCTGATACCAGTTATCTAACTTTTCAGTTAGCAAGATATACTCAACCTTACCAACTCACCATTGTGAAATCATGCTCACAGCAAACTCCATTGTATGTCTTCACATTTAAACATTGTCTACACTGTCTTCTTAAACTCTTTGTAAAAATATTAAGATATTTAAGAAGCACTCTGAAGAACATAAACAAACCTGTTTTCATATAACATCTGTTGAAATGATAAAAATGGTAGTAAATTTCTTTCAAAATATAACTCAATTCCAAGGAGTTATGAATGTTAGAAAAAAACAGAAAAAAATAAAGTGGAGTTTATTAGGTAGACGTAGATCAACCATGTGCTATTAAGGAAGAATATACTATCTAGACAATACATTCATCTTTGGTTTATAGGGAGACTGTCCCAATGCCTAGCCTAACATGAAGATGAATAGGACTGTGCTCTGTGCTATCACAGAAGGAAACTCATTGCCTTGAATATCTTAGGAGCCTCCCCCAAGCACTGCTAAACTATCAAAGCACCTATCCACAATACAGATGAGATCATATGTTCATTGCATAAGAGTATCACCCTTGAAAACAGTAAGGGAGATGATATTCACAAATAATTGTCCTATACCTTCTGTACATGTGTGTGTCTATGGCTTTTCACTCTTGCTCTAGTGTTTGCTTATTACTGCTCCAAAATATGTCTCTGCTTCCATTGGGCTTTAGGTTTTTTAGAACATTGTCTTATACTTCAAACACTGAACAACTAATTCCTTTCACTGACTCTGAGACAAGATTATTTGGGTAGGCAGCTTTAAAGACTAAAAATATACAAAAAAAAGAACAAAAGAGGAAAAAATATACTAAAAGTATAGAGCTACCCAACTAAAACCTGCCTTTTCTGTCTACGCATAATGTAAAATGTGGTCCCTCAGGCTGTAAAGATGGCTCATTGGTTCAGAGCACTGACTGCTCTTCCAGAGGTCCTGAGTTCAATTCCCAGCCATCACATGGTGGCTCACAATCATCTGTAACAGGTGTATGTCTGAAGACAGCTACAGTATACTCACATAAATAAAAATAAATAAGTCTTTTTAAAATGTGGTCTCTCCTAAAACTTCAGAACATAACTGATTAGAAAACAATTTTATACGTTCACTTATTTAACTTGATAAGATTGTCATAATTAAGATTCTAATTTATTCTTCTTTTTGCTCATATAGAGCCAACTGATCTAAAGTCATCTTATATAATGTCTGTATAGTGCTAGTAAAAAAAGAAATCTCTCTAGTTAATTTTAATTTTTAGTGTGAAAAATATCAAGAGTTTTTTCTTGAAATGGTTAAATTGGCATTTAAAAAACAACATTTTAAACTGAGCTCTTCACACCATACTTGCACATAGCAATAGCTGTTTTATTTTTTTTCTTAATGTGCATCTTTCCACTAAGTGCTACCACATGTTTTGTAGATTGCAACTCACTAATCAAAAGGGTAACCACACTTTAAATTTGAATCAATTTCACTTATCTTAAAGGTAAGTGCTATTTTGAGTTTCATGCACTTTTCAGATTTCTTCACCTCTAAAAAGTAAGTCGTTTCCTTATGGCTGTGATAAGCTGCCAACAACTTAAACACATGTTTCAGTTAAGATCTGGAGTGAGTAGGAATGGAAGAGGAAGACTCTTTTCTGAGGGTATCATGCCTCTGGTCTTTATATTTCAAAATCTTGCCTATGGCAATGGTCATTCTCTGATGATTTTTCAAGGTACTAGGGTACTGTACTTACGATACATAATAACATACAAAATAGTCTATCATATGTACAAACAATATGCCAATAGACAGCTATGTGGACATGATGGTTATTAACATGTAACTTAAAATATCCAATCAAAATATATATTTAAGAAATAATAATAATTAGAATAGATTTTGGTAACATATATAAAGTAATGGCATATAGAATATGGAAATAAGATAATTATTGGAGAGATAGTTCAGCGGTTATGAGAACTTGATGTTCTTGTTGAGGACCTAAATTTGATTCACAACACCCATATGACAGCTCATAATCAACTGTAACTCCAATTCCAAAAGATATAGTTATCTCTTTTGTTCTTCCCAGGTACCAGGTACCAGTGTCATGAACATAGAACATATAGAATATAGATACATACAAATAAAATCATATGTATATGTATATATATATGTGTGTGTGTGTGTGTGTGTGTACATATGTATAAATATATATATATGTAAGTATATATTGACAAAAGTCATAAGAAGCTAAATTATGTTGTAACTATATATTGCTAAATTCTTTTAAGTGATACAAGCTATGTCAGAGATCTAGCCAAAACTTTTAAAAGATCTTAATACTTGTGATGCTATACTAACATGTCAGAATATATTGCCCTGAGAAAAACAGAATAAAGAGAAATATCATCCCTAATATTTTTATTATATTTAAATAAGTCTTTCAGTTATAGCATTTTGTGTATAAAAATGTTTCTTTACAAGATGTTTTTTAATCCATGAGCTTTGTCTAATTCATGTTTCTACACATGCCTTTTAAATAAAAAATGGCAAAATGTATATAAAAAGTTTTATATGAACATTTTTTAAACATGACTGTCTTAGCAGACAAGGTGCACAAAAGACTTTTAAAGGAAGGGAGACGAGTAATGAAAATTTTTAATATAGCCTCAGCACATATATTTATTTGGAGCATTTACCAAAGGAGATTGAGCTTATTACATTTGGTCAAATTTGTGTTATTTATTAATGCAAAGTTTGCCTGACAATTGCAGCAATTCAAGATCAGCATTTGCAGAAGAAATATAGTTCAACTTGATCCTCAGGGGTAATGGATATCAGGAGACCTGTACTAGTGACCTGCAGGGATATGCTATGTTTGTCTCATAGCCTGAGGGATTGCCCAATTAAATACTCCCTGTCTGTGAACTGGTCTATTCAAAGAGTTGAAAGAATATAAAATGCTTGCAAACTTAAGCAATAAGAAGGCAATATTAAATAAGATAGAATAAGCAACCTAGTGCAAAAGTCAGAAATAAAGCTTGATTCTTCATGAATCAACAATAAACCAGAGGCTAAAAGCTAATAAACTTAAATGCATACTGGAGAAAAATAAGAGGATTAAATCTGCTCTCACAATGCTGTACAATAAGAATATTTTGCTAAGACGGTTTGAAACTCATTCCTATCAGAAGATAAACTAATAATGGTAATAATTGCCATGTCTCTAGAGTATTGTATAGTTATTTAATTAAAACCATATTTATATTTGGTGAAGTTAACATTATGCAACTTTTAAAAATGTAAATAGTATATATATATATCCTCAAAAAGACACTATTTATATCTTCCAAAAGGAAACAAAATAGTTTAAAATAATTTATTCAGTAATTTTGCAAAAGGTTGTTATTAAGTATTTAGATAGTCCTAATATAACACTCAAAGTCTCATACTACTTAGAATGTATTTGAATGTACATGAATGTAATGTATTTTGTCCAAAAAACCGTTGTTACCAATATACCTGAAAATATTTGAATATTCAAGGAGGAAATGAATATTGGATACATTCGTATAAATGTACATAAATAAGAACATATATATGTGGACACACACACATAAGTAGGCCAATATTTGTTGAGATTTTCCTTATAAACACAACCTGTCAAATCTATATAATGTTAGTTGTGTGCATGTTTTAAAGGCTGATAATTGGCAGTGGACAAACAATTGGTGTGCTCTGGAAAAGGATATTTCTCAGATACCAGCTTTTGATGTGAACAGCAATGAATCATTTTATGAATAATATATTTATTCAACAAAATTTGTAAAACATATTAATTTTTCTCTTAGTGACAATGAATTATTTCTCACTTTGAAAACCAATGCCATCTTCATGAAGAAAGATTTAATTAAGTTTAATTATTTTAAAAGTGATTTTACAGTAGAATAAGATTGAATGCAATGTATGTTTTTTCCTGGCCTACTAAATCGATGTCCAACAATATAAGATTCAGATCTAGTAGTTATCTTCACCTGAGTTCTCTTTAAAGAATCTATTAAAAGGATTTAAAGGTGTCTATTTTACATAAAGATTAATTTTATTGAAATATTGAAATTGAATACCTTGCTTTTAATTTAATAACATGTTCCAAACTCACTTGCCTGTTCTTTTCATTTATATGATAAATTCATGTCTTGTCTTAATTTTTACATTAAGGGCATCCACTTTTCTTAGAATTCAATAGATTATGCTCAAAACTCATTATATGATTGTATTTTATGTTGAAAGTCATTGATTACAGCATATATAAACTAGTTGAACAATTATTTATTGTATTGGGAATCATTATAATTAGAAATATTGAGAGTAAACTGGTTTAAGAAGAAAAAACTAGACTTTCATGGATTTTTACAAACAATAAACAATGTTATAGATTTTATGAAAACTCAGAACTACTAACTAATTTTGAAACAGTTACACAGTTTTTCAAGATTCTTAAGCTTTTGCTCTTTTGGAGGTGACATTTCCACTAGTGACTTTGTTGGGAAGAGTTCTAAATGCAAAAACAACATAAATAATAAGGTATTTTTCTTAAGATGAGACAGAATGGTTCTAAGGATACATTTTAAAGTCACAATAGAAAGTTCTTGAACCTCAAAGCTCCTAATTAGATGTTTGTAAGATGTAAGAACCCCCCTATGTTATTTAGGGTTAGTAAGCTGTACAAAAGCCATTGCAGGCCATGCCTCTAATGATCACAGAAATCATTCTTCTCTAGTATCCTTAAACTACTTTTCAAAATCTATAATAAAGATTCACTTATTTAATACATTTTTGTTTGACACATGTCTAGGGATCAGGCAATAAGAACATACTTAAACACAATCACCACCATCTTCTTATGTCTTTTAATGAAACAAACTTTTAGTACTAAAACAAACAACTGCCTAACTACATATATTTAGAATGGAATGGAAATGGTATTGAAAACAGGATGGCTAAAATTAAGGAGAAACTATCCCAGCATAGAGGTAATGGAAAACAATCTCAAGATCTGAAAGATGGTGTGGAGTTGTTCAGGCATATGGCAAGCAAGAGCATCCAAAGAAGAGAGTGTCATCTACTCAGTGTCTGTCTATATGGATGTAGAATAATTTGATACTAGAATGGACAAGAGACAGATGACTAGTAGTAATTGAAGGGTGGAAATTTAAGAATGTGTGGGCAATATGTACCTGGGCATAAGGGCAGGGATCCACTATGTAGGATTCCTGGAATGTCAAGGTACTTTCATTCTCTACCATATGAACAATGTGATGTTGCTGAGAATTTGAAACAGATGCCCTGATCAAAATGCTTTTTTAAAAAACACAATAGGCAATATGTTCAGAATTGGAAGGAACAAAGTTGAAAGGAGAACAGTGATTTTAAAAATAAAAATAGGAATGAGGGCTTCATAGCGTGAGAGATTATCCCATAAGAGAGAAGCTAAATATACACTAACGGAAAAATGTTAGCTGAGTAGAAAGAAAAAAATAAAATTAGGGCAGTAAGGGATAGCCAGGACTCAAGAACAACTTGAGGGGAATAAAGAGACCCCTCAAAAGAGCTAGGATGTATAATCTCACATATTCACTGCTATAAGATTTAAAATTCTTATAAAAATGTGGTATACTAATGAGGAACATTTGGTAATACTATTTAGAAACTATTTTCAAAATAGAATTAGAAGACACTCAGGCATGAACACACACACACACAAATACACACACACACACACACAAATACACACACACTTAATGAACGATAGGACTCCAAGATTTATATATTTAACAATGTCTAAAGTGTTGAAGGCAATTAAGATATTTTTTTTAAAAATGGAAAGATATATCCTGCTCAGAGTTCAACAAACAGCAAACAGCAGTATTAGGATGTCAGTATTGTTCAAATTGATTTATAGACTCAATAAAAATCCCCAATGATATTTTTAGCTGACTATGTGGGAAACTAACAAGCTGATATTTTAATTTGTGTGGTAATATACAATATAGATTGATCAAAATATTCTCTTAAAAATACACTTTTAAAAACCAAAACGTAGTTGGATGACTCACACTCCTGATTCAAAAACTTACTACAAAACTACACTAATCAAGAAATAGTATAATATGCCAAAGAATGATGTGTAGAAAAAGGGACAGAAGTGATAGCTGAGAAAAAAATCACTTATCTATTGATACATTGAAAAGATGCTAAGAAAATCCAATGCAAAAGAAATTGTTTTCCTAAATAGTATATTACAAAAAAATTCAATACTAAAATTATAAGTGAATAATTTTAGATGGTTTAAAGTAGAATGTCTGAACCCAATTTCCAAAGAAGATATATAAATGGCTAATAAATACATGAAAAAACCAACATCATTATCCATAGGAGACTGCATATCAAATACACACACATACACACACACAAATGGCTTCCTGATTGCTATGATGACAGCTAGAATAAAAGATAAGCAATAACAGGAAAATAGAGAAAGGGGAATTTTTATATAAAATGCTGTTGCTTCTTTGACAAACAAGTTGATAATTTCTCAAAGTATGAATCATAGTTGCCTTCCAATCTAGCAATCCTTTTCCATGCATGTAACCAGGAGATAGGAAAATATACATCATAAACAAAAGGTTGCACACAATTGTTTATAGAACTCATGTATGTGGTAGTTCAAAAGAAGAAATGGATAAATGGCAATCAAATAGCTAATAGAAAAAATAAAATGATTTAATTTTAATTATTTTTGTTTATTTACATTCCAAATGTTGCCCTCTCCCAGTTCCCCTTTCCACAGTTCTTCATCCTATTCTCCCTCCCCTTTGCCTCTGAAAGGGCACTCTACCACCCCCACCCTCCTTCCCGTGCATCTCCCTTCCCTGGGGCCTCAAGTCTATACAGGATTAGGGACATCTTCTCTAACTGAAGCCCTAGAAGGAATTTCAGTGCTATAAATGTTCCAGAATCCTCGGACCAGCCCATGCATTCTTTTTGGTTGGTAGCTTAGACTCTGGAAACTCCCAGGAATTTAGGTTAGTTAACATTATTGGTCTTCCTACGGGGTTGCCATCCCCTTCAACTCCTTCAATGTTTCCCCTAACTCTTCCAGAGGGGTCCACAATCTCAGTCCAATGATTGGCTCTTAGTATCTGTATCTATCTCAATCAGCTGCTGCTAGAGCCTCTCAACCATGACAGGTGCCTGTTTGCAAGCACAACATAGCATCAGTAATAGTGTCAGACTTTGGTGACCCCACCTATGAGATGGATCCCAAGTTGGGCTGGTCACTGGACAGGCTTTTCTTTCCTTCAGTCTCTGCTCCATTTTTGTCCCTGCATAGTAGGCAACAAAGAGAGACAAAGAAATGGCACATTATATAAAGTGAATAAACTTTGAAAACATGCTAAATCAAAGTCACAAAAACCCTATGTTATCAAACTTGATTCAGATAAATCATCTAAAATCAGTTCCTTAAAATATAAACAGGAAATCTGGGATATCTGGGATAAGGAAGAGAGGATGGTGATCACTTCTAAAATGTAAAGGCCTTTTGAATTAAGGAACCACAGTATACCAAAAATACATCATGGAGATGATATACAAGCCTGAGCCTACTAAGACATGAAGAATTCCATACCTAACATGGGTGGGTTGCATTGACTATAGATTGTTAATGATAAGGTATTTCTTAAATCTCAGGTATTTAAAAGGAGATTGTAGTTGAAAATGGGCTATCTGAAGGAAAGGACAGCACCATGTTTTCTGTAAGATGGTAGGTCTTACTGACCATCACTTAAAAGATTGCTTTGTTTGGAGAGGGGTGGCATGGATTAATTTTGGAATATGTTATGCTTGAAATGCTAATGAAATATTTAAGTAGACAGATGAATATACACAGCAAAACTGCAGAGGTTATGGAAATTTGGTGGTCCTTATCATAAAACTGCACATGGAAAACAAAGACGCCCAAATTTGTGGAAGTACACAATAAAAAGATATAGGAATGTAGACTTAGCTTTAAAGATTTATGACTATAACAACTAAATTATGGAGAATTACTGGAATTAGCAAACGACCTGGAGTTGACAAAAGTGCATAATTAAGAGAATGTTCTCAAAAAAATTTAAGATAATCAAAAGTGGCTGATTTGCTTCATTCATATTCACTTGTATGTGGTGAATTTATTTAATAGTGTGGCAATCTGTAAACAAAGTAAGTTATACCATGAACTGTGAAATATTTTATCTGCAATTTCCATTCTTTGCTCCCCTAATAACAATATAATTTGAGATATAAGTTGATAACCACCCAATTTATATAAAATATTAATATATGAGATTTTTAAAAAATGATGCTGAAGTATAACTTGATCAGATATATGATAAATAGAAACTTTCCCATTTTGATGGCTTTACAGTTTAAAATGCTCACACTGGCTTTGGACTTGAGCTCTTCCTAGCATCATGCTTGTGCTCATGACAGCAGAGACAATTATACAGATGGTTATCCTGCTACTGCCTGTTCACCCACAAGCCATTATATGTCATCAAGTTCTATTTACTTTTCCTAGTCTATAGAATGTCAAAGAAAAAGGAAAAGGGCATTTTAAAGGTTAGTATTGTATCACACCAAAGGATACATTGGAAAAATTTCTTTCACTTGAAAAAAAATCTAGCCAGGGGTTATGGGGATGCTATTGTTTCTATTGCCATCTATTCCACTTTGTTGTTTGATCTGGTTGGGGTGTGGCAGGGAATAGGTCACCTCTGTTGCCAATTTGTTCTGTAGGAGGTCAGAGTGGAGAAAAAAAAAACTAGCTGTCACATATGAGCTCAGCTACCAAAAATAAGAAATAATACTGCAATTTTGACATTTCTGTGATAGATCCATAAATTCTATTAATTAAATCATGATATAATCTCATAAACAAAGCAAATTGAGTTTATGTAAGATTCTGATCATCAACCCATGTCTAACATTCCTTAAAATGTCTATCATGGTGCTAAAGGACAAATCTTGGTTTATTTGTCCAGAGAACATTTGTACAAGCATTTGTTGCAAAATCACTATTTACAAAATTGTTATCATACACAATATAGAAGAATTCATTTTTTAAAAGGTAAGAGATCAATGGGTCAATAGGTAGTCTGAGATGCCTCTTGGTGGCCCTCCAGTCTTCAATTACAGTAAGTGCCACGATATTTTATTGCTATCAAGAGTATATCAAAGAGGATTCCCTCCATTAATTCCTGATGCTATTCAATTGATAGCTAAATATGAACAAAAGATCTTTCTATTCAGCTCTGTGAAGGAAAAGAGGAGGAAATGAAGGGGAACGCAGAAGAAGAAGGAGGAGATAAAGGAGGAGAATGGAGACAAGGAAGAGAAGGATAAGGAAAAGGTTGCATGTAAGGGGCTTTCTTCATAAAATAATAGAATACATCATGACAAATTGACTTGATCTATTATGAGTTGGCCTGTAAGAGGTCAGGAGGCAAGTGGGCCCATGGTCTCATGATCCTGATTTTGATTTTTGTTTAGTATTTTTTTTTACTGTTTTTTTATGGTAGTGTATTTCGTTGCTGTTGTTTGTTTGTTTGTATGTGCTGGACTCTGAAGTAGATAGGGTTCTAGATAAGTAGACAGATAGGGAGAAGAGTCACAACTAGGTAATAAAGACAGTGAACTTACAAAATGGCTTGCTTCTTCCTCATCCTTATAACCTGAGACAAATGCCTGGTAGCTTAAAAAGCCATATGGGCATTTTCTTTTCAAGGTAAAGTGTAGATCCACTGGTTTAACAACTTCCAGACTAAACCAAGACATGTTTAGACAATAGTTGTAGGCCAATGAGCCATCTTTTCTTTCCTTTAATTGACTAACCATAATTAGGGGATAAAGATCCTTCTTAACCCTGAAGGACAAGTTGTGTTTTAGCTTCTCAACATCCTCACCCCTCCCAACCCCTTGAGATGTGTCTTTATCAGCTTTCTTCAGCTGTTGCATCTGTCTATTCATGTTTGCTGTTTTTGAAAATCCTCTGCTGCTACCTGTTACACTCAACATTTTTTCCTACCTTTTAATGATTTAACTGGCAGATGAAACCTAATCAAAATCCCTAGAAGTTATGTTCTGAGGGCTAGCAGAGCAGAGAAACATATTGGAGCAAAATGAAAAGGTATAGAACTTTCAGGTAATAGATCTATATACAGCAAATCCAGAAGAAGAATACTAAAACTTATGCTGGATCCCTATCTCATAATAAATCCAAACCCACTCACTATTTGCGTGACTTTGAGCTCCTATTACACTCACTAGAAAGAAAATAAGATGATTATTTATATTTTATAGTCTAAAGCTGCCTATATGTATCCCTGGAGTTAAGACAATGATCTCCACTGAAATTATTATGAAAATAAAATCACAGGTTAAATAGTGTCTCAGTCACTGCTGAGTCAGCTTTCTTCAGCTGTTGCATCTGTCTATTCATGTTTGCTGTGGAGAGACACCAAGACCAAGCCAGCTCCTATAAAAGGAATCATTTAGTAAGGGGCTTTCTTACAACATCATGTCAGGAAGCATGGCAGCACTCATGGCAAGCATGTAGTTAAGAACTCCATCCTTTTTTTTTTAGTTTTTTTTTTTATTGGATGTTTTATTTACATTTCATATGTTGTCCCCTTACCCCATCCCCCACCTACCCAGGAACCCTCTATCCCCTCACCCCTCCTCTTTCTTCTCTGTGGATGTAACCCCTACCTACCCCCCCCACTCCCACCTCCCCACCCTCAAATTCCCACCCCCTGGGGCGTCCAGCCTTCATGAGGTCAAGGATCTCTTCTTCCACCTATGCCCAGCAGGGCCCTCCACTCTTACATATACAGCTGAAGCCATGGATCCCTCCCTAAGTGCTCCCAGGCTGGTGGTTTAGACCCTGGGAGCTGTGGTTGGTTGGTATTGTTGCTCTCCTCATGGGGCCACAAACCCTTTCAGCTCCAATGGTCTTCGCTCTAACTCCTCCATTGGGAACCCCATGATCAGTTCAATGGCTAGTTGTGAGCATCTGCCTCTGAATATGTGATACTGATGTTATTCACACTAGAGAACTGCTGAGAATTCGCTACTATGCCAAGTGAGTCTGTTTACTCATGTAGTCACAATTCCCATACTTCTGCCTCTGTTACTATGTATGATTCACCATACCATACAAATCAAAATCCTGTCTTTCACCCATAAGAACAACTTCTATATATTATGTCTAAAAATTCACTTTTAAAAATCATGATAGTTGTGATGGCTTTTCTTGGTTGTCAACTTAACTATATCTGGAAGGAACCTTAATCTAGAAATGCAGGGTTCATCTGTGATTCAGATCTTGACTTAGATGACACAGGCATTTGATCCAGAACTTGCAACATAGTGGCCATGAAAAGCTTAGGCCCAGGCAAGGTAGTACACGCTTTTAATCCCAGGAAACAGACAAGGAAACCTCTAAATTCAAAGCCAGCCTTGGACAGATAAACTTTCAAGTAAAGAAATGTTTAGGTCCAGGTGTTATGGTACACGCCATTAATCTGTGTCATACCTTCTACAGGAGTCCTACATAGTGACAATGGAAGGAAGACTTCCTTCTTCTTCACCTGCTTGCATTTACTTGCCCAACACATCTATTGGAACCTACTTCTACAAAAGACCAGATAAAACACCCAGCCTTCTGGGACTGAGCAATTACTAGATTCTTGAACTTTCCATTTACAGCTGTCATTTTTGTGTTACTTGGACTGAAGCACATGTAAGTTATATCAAAATATATATATATATATATATATATGTGTGTGTGTGTGTGTGTGTGTGTGTGTGTGTGTTTGTGTGTGTGTTTCCATAAGTTTTGTGACTCTAGAGAACCCTGACTAATAGAGAAGTAGAAACATGAAACTAAAAGTAATGTAATTCAAAAGCTAACCATTCTCATCTTATTATAAATGCTTAATAATCACGGATGGCAAACAGTATTATATTGAAAAATAGAATTTAAACCATTTTTGTCATTGTGAAATAATTTTTTGGACAACTTAAAAACAGTACAGCAGATACATGTTTTTAAGTACACACTTTAAGCAACATCCACTAAAACCAATTGCTTCCATATAAATGTGGCATCAATCCAGAATGTATTGAATTGCAGCGAAAAGAATTATTCACCCTTAACTCTCTTTTATAATGATTGTGGTTTGCAATTTTGGAATTCTTCCAGACAACATGTTTTAGGACAGAAAACAAATGATAAAACCCTTTCTAAAAAACCATATAAATTCTAGCCAAGCATGATTTTTTTTCTTCCCAATGCATCATGAAGCTGGTAAGAAAGGAGTGAGGAAAGAGCAGTCTAAAGAACATGCAGACTTGCCAGTGGTGGGAACTGCAAGACTGGGTTTTAAAAGGCACTTTAATAACTGGAGGGAAATATTGTGGTGGAAGCAGATTTGTAAACAAACCCAGGACAACTAAAGTCAACTCATTCAGCGAAAGAGGAAGATGGAGACAAACACAGGTGCAAAATAAAACATTTAAATAGTCTGAAACAATAAAAGCTTCTGGGAATTTTAACTGCAGTTCAACCCTAAGTACAGCTAGCCATTCACATCTACTCTACCAAAGTGGTTTACATAACTCTAGAATCTGGCAGATGCATATCTGAATCCTCTGTCAAGGACATAATTTCAAAACCAGACCTCTCGGTATTCCCTAGCAGAGCCATTCCAAAAGGTACATAGGTAAGCACAAATGACATGGGAAATAAAAGAAGGAAAACAATGGGAGAAAAATAGAAGGGAGTGCTAGCCTGAACATAAAATGCCAGCAAAATGTACGAGCTTCATCTTTTTGGTTAAGAAAAGACTATCAAAACCGAAAACGAATGCAAGCAAATTGTTTCACTCAGAAAACATAGTCCATTTTAACCTGCTGTTATTTCACAAGATTGGCTTGAAGTCCTCATGTCTATGTATAAGTTCTGTGATGAAAATTAGAGCTAATTACCATAAGATGTGTGGGTGGTGCCTAAGTTCTGTCTTCACAATTCCACACTGTAATTTAAAACAATTTAGCACACTTGATAATATTACTTTTAAAATGACTGAAGTAGTGAACCATGTTTAATAAATACTTTCTGATCGTAATATTTATAGCAAATGATATATGCTTTCTGAAAATTTTTCTGAAAGAAAACATTTTCCAGTTAATTATCTCTATATTCTGCCAATTAGTCATTGAGTCATCTCATTCTCCAATAGCCTTTCATGGAAACTGTTCATCATGTAATAAAACATACATATGCCTTTCTATAACCTTTTAGGATAAGGTAAAGAAACACAGCATACACATTTTTTAAAAAACTTAAAAGAATAAACCACATTTCTCCATAAATTCAGTTGATAAGCACCTAGGTTGTCCCCAACCTACATATATATATATATATATATATATATATATATATACATACATTGTTTAAAAACGTTTATCTCTCCTTAACTCTAAAAGCTTCAGAAACTTCAAATACCAATCTACTGTTCTCTTTTCAAGAATGTTAGATGTGATAATGTTTAAATTATTATCAGGATATTATTTTTGGTCTAATTACATTATTTAATATGAGATAATCTAGAGGGTGGAGGCAAGAGTTCCGCCAATAAATACCTTTCAGTTTTGTCTTTGGTAAAAAAAAAAAAAAGATAATCTGACTTTCTTATATTTGGTGTGGTATATTGAGGATGCAAGGTAATTACTTAAATACGAAACAGATTAAGATTCTTGTTAAAAAAATAGGTATGGGGCACTAGCTATCAAGGACAAATTAAAAAGAATAAATAAATATGATGGTTATGACTTCCAAATGGTTTATCAGGATTTATATTTACCTCTCAGCTATTATTTTTTATTGTTAGATATAAATTCTGTTACTGTGTGTCTTAGTCTATTTCCCTTATTAAGAAAAAAACAACAAATATTGACTTATTTATAGCATAGAGGCTTATTCAGCTAATTTTTATGAAGTCTAAGAATTTCAAGTGCGTGACATAGGTCTCACTTTTTGTTACACTATAACTTGAGTCACTCCAATTATTGACTCTGAAGCAAATTTAAAAGAAGACAATACAAATTCTATAGCTACAGAGGCAATAAAGCACTTCTACACTGAGGTGGTGTTGGGAGAATCAAAGCTTGAGGCCAAAGTTAGTATTCACCCTGTGTTAACATAAATTCTTAGGATTATTTGGTTTGTTGATTTTGTACTTATTTAAATATCTTAATAGTGCATTAAATTTACCCTGGTAACTAATGGGGATTTTGGTGTCATTTGTAATTTTCATCTAAGAATGTCCACTCTCCTCTCCCTAGCCTCAGTCTGCTGAAGATCTAGTCTGTTTGATGTTAGTACAACTGACCACAATATAAACAACAAAGTCTAATTTTTTTAGTTATGGAGAACTATAGAAATAGTGGAAGTATGTAATATCTTAGTCCAGTGTATTAAGTTAAATATCATTTATGTCATTTAGTCTTTAACTATAGACTCATTGCAAACAAGAGAATACACAAATTCAAAATTGTATTATTTTTAGAGTTAGTACTGAGATAAAAAGAATCTTGAAATATTTTGACATCTTTTTAAGATTTTACCCATTTAGGGTTTAAAGACCTTCATAACAATAATTTACTGAACTATTGATTGCAACATATCTGAATATTCATTATCTTTAATAATGCATTTAAAAGTCCTATTAGCATCTGTATTTGGGATTTTTCAGTTTGATAGCAGCAGTTTAAAAATGCCACACAGAATTCATGGCTGTTTTCCATTGCTAATACTTTTTGTTTTATGATGATGAAAATACTTCAAAAATTAGTTTACAGGATGGGAATTAGGAGTTTTTCCATTCAATTTTATCCTCAGTAGGAACCAGTAAATAAAGAAAGAAAGAGATTTTGAAGTTGAGCATATCGAAATTCACACTAGAAAAAACATGCCAGAGTCTCTATGTAAAACTCTATGCTTATAGAATTATAAATAATGATGCTTAATATTTTATAGCATTCTGTGGTGAGTCACATAGCACATTGTTTATAACACTTTTGAAGGCAAGCAATTTTAATCCAGCAATATGGCTGCTCTGACTGGAATAACAGACATGCCCTTGGTACAACAATATAGGTAAGAATGAAGCAGCTATGCTTGAATATGACCTCCTATGGAGGAACAAAGAAAAGAATTAAGAAAGATTTGACAGAATGAGTCAGAGATAGGATAAACCCAGCTCTCTTGAGAAGAGACAGGAATGAGAGGCTACTTATAGAACCGCACAGGAGAGAGAAGACTTAAAAGAACAGCGGAGGTGGAAGGAGAGAGAGAGAGAGAGAGAGAGAGAGAGAGAGAGAGAGAGAGAGAGCAATTTTTCAGAAACTGTTTTACAGAGATATGTTTCAGGTAAAGACAGAATGAGCCAGAGAATTAAGTGAGCCAGAAGATTAGAAAGGATTTCCAAGATGAGTTTGAAGGCCAAGTAGAAAATTTCAGTCAGAAGCCAAGGGAAGCCAGGTTTAATTAGTCAGCTTGGAGAAGAGTTTGAGCCAGAACAACTGAGTTGAACCAGCCAGCCAAAATTCAGAAGGAATTACAAAGAGTGAGTTTATACGGCAGTAACTCTTGGAAGCTGAAAAACTCTAGGCCTAGGTTAGCAGATGGAGGCTGGAAGCTGAAGCCTTCAAGGTCTGGACTTGCAGAGGATTAGATTATACAGAGGCTAGAAGCTTCTAGGCCATGGCCTAGAGATAGTTAGGTAGAAATGCTCTGGGCTCAGCTCAGCCCATGTATGCATAAAGTTTGGGTACAGCTCTAATCACACCACTTCTTCAGAGAAACTAAAAAAAATTATATAAGAAATATGTCATATCACCATTGTTTCACCTATGAGGCATAAAGCCTCACAAATCTATATTAAATTCATGTGCTACAAATTAACAGGTTTAATAAACTTGGTAGTTTTAGCTTCCCAACCCAAGCAGAATAGAAAACTGTATACCAAATTACAAACAGACCATGATCAAAATTTTAGGACTGACTTACAGACATACAAACCAAGGTCATTCTGGAATTGTTTCAAAGTTTAAAAATCTCTATCATATAGTCCTTATTATGATAAAATCAGAATTATTTAAGTCTTTTTGTCTAGATGTGCTTTTATTCATCTTTCAAATCTATAGGCAGTGTACATTGTTGCTTCTCATTTCAAAATTTGTCAGTCTTATGGGCTTCCATCTTCAACTATGAGAATCACATCTGTATCTTAATATCAGGTTTCCATGGTCATGAAAGTTTAAAAGGCATATCTAATTTACCCAAGCTTCTCCCTTCCTTTGTTTACAGACAATAAGTTAAGCCCTCTGCATTACAGTTTTTTTAATCTGCTATTTATCTTATTCCCAAATACACTACCTAACTCTGATTCCCTCAAAGATTAATGTAGACATCTTTATTTGCTACTCAGAATGTTTATTTCTAATTTTGTCCACATTTTATATTCATCACATTCTAATTAAATCTAATTATATTTATATTATATAGCAATATAGAAACCATTAGCAAAGTTCAAATTCCCACAGAAAAATGTATAAGTATAGCTTACTATTTAAAAAATTTTACAACTAGATATGCATATGTGCCTACTGCTATCATCCATTGACTATGTATAGGGCATATATTTTAATTCTCTAAATTTTAATACCTCCTACATTTATGGATACCTGCCATTGTTCTTACTTCTTTGATGACCTCCTTCTAACCAATTCCTCCCCTGTTTAAGACTCATATCATTATCAAATTCTACCTGATAAAGGGTATTTCCCATGATTTGTACAGTAGTTCTTCTGAACCCACAGTTCTTTCTTAGTAAATATACTATGCTCATCCTTCTATTAGAGCTCTGTATAAATTTCTCCTTATTCACCTTAGAATTAGAAAGTGTGAATAACATTTTGAAAATTCACATCATATCCTCCATGGTATCCATAATAGAAACATTTACTTACAGTTACCAAATAATACTTGATAGAACAACATAGATATGTTCTCATCTGTCTGTCAATTCTGTATGTACTGAAGATATAATTACCAAAAAGATCTTACTCTAGGAGGAAGACGAGAAAAAGGAAAGATAAGACAGAGTTATAATTTCTATTATGATAAAGAAAACTACAAAATCAAATTTATATATAAGTCAAAACTCACTAATTGTTAGTATTCTGTCTAAACTCCACCTTCACAGTTACCTGGCAACAGCCAGGTATGCTCCTCCCCACAGTTACTTGGCAATAGCCAGGTAGGCCTGCCCACTATAAAAGGGGCTGCTTGCCTTTTCCTCTCTCTCTTGCTCTCTTATTCTCTCACTCTTACCCTCTTGCTCTCTTGCCTGTAGCTTCTCTCTGCCCCCTTCCCCCTTCTTTTCACCCTCTCTCCACATGGTCATGGCCAGCCTCCACTTCTCTCTCTCTCTCCTCTTTTCTCCGACATCTTCTCCCATTTCTCTCCCCACCTTTGCCCTATCTCCTGAATAAACCCCCTCCCCCGTGGAACCGTTTGGTCTGGTGTTGTCTGTTCAAAGCCGCGTGCCCAAAGCCCAACACTAGTGTCGAAATGCAGGAACGAAGTCTTCAGGAACCGTGAGACCCATGCAGCCACTGGCAGCCAGAGCCAGCTGCTGTGACCTTGCAGGACTGATGCCATGTGGGCTGCTGCAACCCTACTGCCACTGCTCCCACCACTACACCACGCAGACTCCATCTGCTGCTACTTGCCATCACAGACCTCGTAAATTTCCACCACTGCTGCAGACTAACTCCATCTGCTGCTGCTGCGAAGCTCACAAAACTTCCACCAGGTGAACTATGCCTCTGTGGCCCCCATATGGTGCTCTGCCACGTGGGCTGGGCAGCAAGACAGGCCCACACAGACCTCATGGTCCTTTCCTGATACCGGACTGCACAAGCCTGCAAGCACACACTGGCATATTAATTGGTAAGGAGCTTCCAATTGGCGGGAGGGACCCTGGATGCCCAGTTAGGGCCTGGCCAGCCTTCCCTGGGCTAAGGGGTTGGTTTTTCATTGCCCCAGTCCATATGACTGACCTCTAGCTGGCCTACAACTTAGGACATTGGCAATTGGGTGATTTCCCTCGTCAAAAGCAGTTCACAGCTCTTGCTGCAGCTGGAAATGCTGGTACCAGGTTGACCTGCTTTCTGGAGAGTTCCAGGAGTTTGCCACAGCCGAGGCCCCTAGATATTCTAATGACGACCTGATATCTAGGCTATTTGCCTGATTTCGTTGCCAACTTGTCTTTTGGGACACCGATATGAATAGCTCGGTAACAGCCCCCGTCACCCAATGGGCACCACATTGTCTTTGACTGCACCCACAGACACCCCACTGGGTTGTCTCCTGAAAAACTTCAAGTCTCTAAAAGTAATGCCTGATTTGAGGACTTCCAAATTGATACACCTCTGCAATAAGGTCTGGATTCGGTACCCTCTAGATAATGGACTTAAGTGGCCACTTAATGACACGCTAGACCAGATCATTTTAAAGGGTCTTAACACATACTGCCAGCAGTCTGGTAAACGGAAAGAAATTCCCTATATCCAAGCATCTATCTACCTTCGCTCTAATCCTTCTGTGTGTTTTACTTTTTTTCCCAATTTCTCACTAGTCAGAGTAACCATTCACATGGTCCCAGGAAAGATTTCTTGAGCTCGGAGCTAACCCTGTGCTTCCCAGACCTTCATTCTAGGACTTCCCCTCCTCCTCCGTCATTTGCTGCCAGCTGTTTTGCCTGCTTGCTCCCTTCCCCCTTCGCCTCCTCCATCATTTGCAGCCACTGGACCCACTTGGTTCAGCCGGTTTGCCTGAAGCATTGGGTCTGGGACCCAGTTTGCTCCCTTCCCCTCTGTGGTTGTTAGCTCTGCTCTGGGTCTACTCCTTGCATCCTATCAGGAACCCTCTCTAAGACTTGCTTCCCCATGTATTCAGCCACCGGCACAAAGGGCTTGGCTGCCCACGCATTCGAAAGAGGCTCTCCTTCTCTCTATGCCTGGGACCTATAAAACTCTAGCCACCAGAGACACTCGGCAGTGACTTCTGGCTGCTAGTAAGAAGTCCTGCCCTGTCGCTGCTGCCCGCAGACCTGACCCTGTGGCCCACAACCAATCCTTATGGCTCTCAATCTTGTCAGAAGTCTCCTAATAGTATATTTAAGTTTATGACCGACAGAATTCCCAAAACCTCTAACAGTTGACCCAAGATGGTTTCAGAAGACTTGAACACCAGACACCTAAAAGATACAGCCTGGATTGTATGTGATGATATAGTCACATACAATTAACAAATGCAGTGGGCTAAACTGGATGCTCTGAGTCAAATAACTAAGCTAAGTCAAACCAAGGTAAGTCATTTCTCATGTCATGCATATCCATTCCACAGAATAAAGCCCTGCATCTACTCTGCTTGGAAGCCAAAGTGACTTCATCCAAGAGACTACAGAGACCATGGGAACTGTTGGCTAGTGGACTCTGTCATTTTTAAAAAATAACATATAACTGGTAGATTATTGTTAACACTTTCTCATACTTCTGACTACATTGACAGCTAAGCTTTCACAGATTATCTCTTATCTCATTACCTAAACTCAGTTGCCATCAATTAAATGCTTCATATTTCCTCTTCTTGCTATGACACTATCCTAATATCTGAGTTCCTATAAACTTGCTTAACTCTAATAAAACATTCCACTATACGATCCAGCAAAGGTTCATCTTAAAGACTGCTCGTGTTGTTAACTCATGATGTTATCTCTCTTGTAAACTTATAAGCTATAGGAAACCTACTCAGATCTACCTCTCATGGACCAAATAGATGCCATCCAGATCTTGTCAAGTGTAGGCACATCCAAAACAGCTCCAGAGAAGCAACCTCCAGATGCTCTATCTCCTATCACACACACAGCTGCTTCTACTGTACCTGTTCCTTCTGACCTATTCTCAGATGGCTCACTCAACAGACCCTCGACAGCAAGAAACAGCCAACTCTCCTAAGACCGGACAAACATCCTCCGTACCCATTTTTCTAGGTTAACCCTAAAGACACATCACCACCAATGCTAGCAGGAAGTAGTCAGATATCAAAACTACCCTATTCCTGCTTCGCCATCATCTCTTTCTAATTTTTCTTTTTTTAATTAAACCAAAATGGGGGAATGTTAGTATTCTATCTAAACTCCACCTTCACAGTTATCTGGCAACAGCCAAGTAGGCCTGCCCACTATGAAAGGGGCTGCTTGCCTCTTCCTCTCTCTCTCTTGCTCTCTTACTCTCTTACTTGTACCCTCTTGCTCTCTTGCCTGTAGCTTCTCTCTGCCCCCTCCCCCCTTCCCTTCACCCTCTTTCCATGTGGTCATGGCTGGCCTCCACTACTCTCTCTCCTCCCTCGCTCCCTCTTTTCTCCGACATCTTCTCTCATTTCACTCCCCCCACCTTTGCCCTATCTCCTGAATAAACCCCCTCCTTAGAACCATTTGGTCTAGTGTTGTCTGTTCTAAGTTGTGCACCCAAGTCTAACACTAATGTCTCCAGATATGCTCAAACAGTCATGCATAATTTGCAATGAACTTCAAATTAAAACATACATTTATTCCCCAATAAAATATTTCAATAACAAAATAATAAAAAAATTCCATTCATTCCATCCACACAAAGGTTAAAATGGTTTTAAATCTGTTCTCTATTCAATATAGTAGCCATCGCTACACCATTTAAAAAATTATACATGTAAAGGACATGACTTTTGACTTGTTCATCTTTTCTTTATTATAACTTCATTCTTGTATTTTAGAGTCACAGAGACTTGTAGACATGAGGATTTGTGTATTTTTATAACATCAAATTACCTTTATTTGTTGATTTAAATCCCTTTTTTTATCTACAAAGACATTGCATGTTCTCACTGTCTCTGCTTTAGAAATGGTGGAACCTGGAAGAGTGGAGCTGACAAAATGTGGCAAACTAAAGTCTCACAAAATAGCCATTCAGAGCCTCAGACAATTTATACTTTGAGGATTAAGATGGCTCCTCATGAGTAAAGTTCTCATGAGTTCATGATATATCTAATCACAAGGACAAGCCCCATATGGCAAAATCATGTTCATCCATAAAAACATATAAAGGATACTTTAAACAATTAATTAAATGACAACATCAAGTGATTATGAGTAATAAACTCACTCCTATCTACTTCAGCTGGTTAGAGAAACAAAATCCAAGAACAAGTTTATGTTCTGAAAAAAAAAAAACTGAGGTCACAAGACACTTGTCTTGTTTTCTTGGAATGTTCTCACAAGCACTCAGTTTTATCTTCACATGATTTCATTCCTGGACCATGTCTGACACCAAATTTATTTCAGTAATGTATCATCAAGTTTCTTTCAATGAGTGTTCATACCTATATGAAGAAGGGCAAAAGACTAAATTGGAAAATATAGATCCATAAGTAGTGGGAAGTTCTGTGAAAGTTTTACATTATCTAGAGGAAGTAACAATGAACATTTGTTTTTCATTCAGTATATTAATTGGGTTTCTGATTTAGCTATTTATGGTAATTAAACTGGTTGTCGTTTAACTGTGTCTGGAATCAATCAAAAGCCAATGAGAACACCTGCAAGGAATTTTGTTCATCAAGTTGTGTGTGGGGGGGTGTTGTTTGGTTGATTGGTTGGTTTTGGATTTACTTTTGATGAAGGAAAGCCCATTGTAAATATGGGTAGCATTTTCTGGTAACAACACAGATAAGAAAGGACTAAATAATCTTGCCTTTTCAGCTCGCCTTATCACTTACCAACAAGATCATCTCACTTTCTGATTCTAATACTCCTTATATAGTGCTGTGATGAGATGGAAACCAATAGTTTAGGCTTCTAATTTAAATTGAAGATTGACAGTTCTTCATAAATCCTCCAGGATTTCAGCAGTAGATAGGGACTGTTGAAGAATCCAACCCCCATGGACTGAGCAGCTGTTGGGTTCTTCACCTGACAGCAATGTCTCAATTGCCCAGATAATATTTGTAAGCAAATCAAATATCCTTTTCATTGCCCAGATAATATTTGTAAGCAAATCAAATATCCTTTTCATAAACAATTTTATATTATAAATATATTATTAATTATAGTGATATTTTATCATTTCTCCCCTTTCATTTCTTCCCTCTAAACCCTTCCATTCAACCTCTTGCTATCTCCCAAATTCATGGCCTCTTTTCTTTAAATTTAGTTATAATTATATTTGTATACATGTATGAATATGTATATATTCCTGCATACATAAACATAAGCTGCTCAGTATATACATAATATTACTGTATGTATGTAATCTCAAGGCTGACAACGTAACCACATTGTACCCTAATCAAGGAAGATTAGACAGCCTGTTATAGAAGACCACAATCAATCAAAATGTAGAGAATGAGAGACTGATTGTGCATAGTGCTCAATCCTGACACAGTGCCTACACCTAGGACTCAGGAATTATTGTGGAAGATGAGGCAGAAAGTTTTGAAGAATCAGAGAACCAGTAAAGTATACTGTGATACTTTGTCTCCTAGAAATTTCTGAAAGACCACGACAAAAAGTCACACCAACACAATTTCCTGAACAAGACCTGAATAATAATAAAAATGGATGTGACAATATGGAAGGAAGAATTTTCTTTTAATTTATAGTCATCCCATCTAATCTGTTTCTCAGACCAATCCTGACTATTTCATTACTCAAACCGAGATATTCTTAAAATCAGTGACTTGACATAACAGAGCTTCATAAACAGCCATGTTTGCATACTATCCATATGTACTTGGACTATTTCCTGACTCTTGACCTGTCACATTTAGAAGTTTACCAATATAAAAGAATGATAGAAAAGTTAGAATAAGGAGATTTCTCAAAACATTAGGATATAATGAACGCACACACTATGTGCATGTGTGTATGTGTGTGTGGTTTTGTGTGTGTTTGTGTGTGTGTGTGTTTGTGTGTGTTTGTGTGTGTGTGTGTGTGTGTGTGTTTTGCATAAGAAATGAAACACATGGGCTCAGGAATTTGAATGCTAAGCCTCTAGTTAGTAACATTGTTTGGGGAGGGTCAGAATGTGTGGTCTTACTGGAAGAAGGAACATAGCAGGAGGCAATTGTTCAGAGTTCTAGCTTTACCTACTTCCAGTTCATTTTCTCTGCTTAATATTTTCAGGTGAAGATGTGATTTCTCAGCTTCTTGCTCCTGTCATCATTTCTGCCAGCTGTTGCCATGCCTCTGTATCATGATTCTCTTGCCTCTTGAACTGTCTGTCAAAACAAATTCATCCGTAAGCTCTCTTTACCGTGGGTTTTATAGCATCAGCAGAAAAGTAACAAATACATATGTTTAGGTAAAGTCCAACCTCATTACTACACTAGTTGCCAAGATAGTTAAGAAAGACCCGTAGCAAAAAAAAAAAAATCAGATTTCTATCAATAAAGAGAGGAAATATTATAAGGCAGTTTGAAAACTGACACCCAAATTGATTTCTAGAGAAAAAATAGAAAGAAAGTAATAACAGAACAAAACCATTTTTAGGAGGATATCATGAAGCTCTGTAAATGTTGAACATAAATACACATGGAAAACAATCTAATAAATATATGTTGATGAACTTTAAAACTATATATTTTTACAGAAAGAAAACAGAAGTTAGTATAGCACATCTTCTTAGTATATGATTGCAGCATGGTCCTCTTTCTATAAATATTTATACTATCATGAATAATGAGGAGAACAAAATTTAACCCTTAAAAGAAAACATCTTAAATTGAGCAGTTTATGTGCAAAATATAGGAATTCATCTTAAAATCTTATCAGAATAAAAAATGAAAAAATGAGGTGACTTTATATGAAAAAGGAAAAAATGATAAAATATATTATATTCAACCTGCACAGCTATACTTTATCATAATCTTTGTGCAGTAATAGGTGTTGTGTTTCTAACTGACTATTTTAAAGGAATACTGAGACTATTCAGAGGATCACCGTTAGCCATTTGAGGACATAATGAGTGACTTTGAAAGAATATGAATCTTCAAAATTACTACTTAATACCAGTGTTAGAGACAAACATTGAGTTTAATGAACCACAAATATGACTTCATTATCTAAAGAGTTCTAAAGATTCTGTCTTTAAATGACAATCATACTGAGTTATCACCTGTAGCAGTGATATTATTACAATCTAACTTGCTTGAAGATAAGGAATTCACATTTCTTTTTATAAAATAAATTAGAAATTAAAATCTTGTGTTTGAATTTTCTTTTAATTTATAATTGTCTTTATGCTCTGTTTGGAAGACACCATCTCTATGTACAGAGGCGAGGGTTTTGAAAACAGTATGAGAATCTCCATTGTTAAAGGCCTTTTTCATTTTCCTAAGTCTTGCCAAATTATACGTGTTTTTGTTCTTATTAAATAGCTGTGTGGAAGCAAACCTTATCAGGAGTTAAATGTTAGAGATGAGTTAAGAGAAGAGCAGAAGAGCATACCATGCGATTGTTCTTCCTTTGTGATAGGCTTTGATTCAGCTCTTATTATGCCGACAGAAGAGAACAGGATGTTCACTTTTTAAACATTTTCTAATCCATGCATCTATTCAGAACAAGAAGTATTACTCTCCACTATTAATCTCCAATTAATAGATAAACTGAGATTCAGAATGTCAGTCCCCTTTTTAACGTCATTCAGCTAGAGGTAGCAGAATTAAGATTTGAACTGTCATGACTTCACACCCAGTGACATGACTGATACATTGAATTCTGCTATAAAAAGCATCCTACAGAAAAGGCATTCACTTTTAGGCTGTACACTTTTTATTAGTTTATCCTTTCAGTGGTTTTAAGCATCTCTTTTCTACTTGGTTTCCCTACTGCCTTTTAGGAGTGACAAGTTCACCGACTCAAATTTTAGAGAGCTCTAAGAAAAAAAAACATTCTATGACAAGGTCTTGACCATTAAATTTCTTTACTTTTCTTCTGACAAAATTTAAGTTTGCTAGCTTCCAGAATGTTGCACTAGGACTGTAGCTAAGTGTAAAAGAATAATTGATATCTTGAAACAATTATTTCTATTTTACTTTATACAAAACATGATATAAATCCAGAAATTAACAAAAGAAAATATTAAACTATTTTTAATAATAGGTTTACTTCAAATTTTTATATATATACACACACAAATAAATGGTTCTTTACTTTTTGTTGTTAAGCTTGGTTTGAAGTAGATGAACCCACCGGGCAGTGATGGCGCACGACTTTAATCCCAGCACTTGGAAGGCAGAGGCAGATAGATTTCAGTGTTTGAGAGTTCAAGGCTAGCCTGGTCTACAGAGTGAGTTCCAGGACAGCCAGGGCTACACAGAGAAACCCTGTCTCCAAAAAAAAAAAAAAGAAGTAGATGAATCCACTTGTAATCAAACCTTTGATTTGGAAGATACATACCATTGATACAGATATGCAGATCTTGCAACAGAAAGACATATCTTTAATATGGGCCATACCTTCTGCTGAAAATTTATTGAGGACATAGAAAGAAGTTTTTAGTCTGCTTGTTCTTGCCTTGCTAGCACATCCATTTCTTCATTGGCATTGGAGTTGAGAACAATGTCTCAACACCTAACCTTGTAGGGTTGAGCAATTCTTGGATTTTACATTCACAACTACCAATTTTTGAATTACCTGGGTTGCAGCCTATAAATAATTCCAATAAGTCATGTATAAAGAGAGAGTCAGTCATTCCATATGTTCTGTGACTCTAGAAAACCCTGACTAATACACCAAGGCAACTTATAAAAGTAAACGCTTAATTGGGCTGAATTAATTCTGAAGCTATACTCCAGAAGGGTAGCGTCTATGATGATGGACTGGAGGGAGAGTGGCAGGCAGATGGAGCAATGAGCTAAGTTCTCACAACTCAATCCACAAGCAAGAGGCAGAAGACAAACTAGGAGCAAATCTTTTGAAATCTCAATACTTTTTTGCTCAATACACCACCTCCAACAAGGCCATAACTTCTAAAAGTGTCCAAATACTTTCCTCAACTGAGCACCAAGTTTTCCAACATATGAATCAGTGAAGGCCACTCTCATTTAAATCCCCACATTCCTCCAGATTCTCTCAGCCTTATGGCTGTATTATAATGCAAACTGCATTTAGTTCAAATTCAAAAGTATCCATGCTCTGTTAGTTTCAACACTATTTAAAAGTCCAAAGTTCAAAATCACTTCTCAGACACATGGCAGTCACATCTCTGTAAAACCAAAACAAATTCCATCCTTTCAAAAAACAATGTCACAGAATATACATTGCCATTCTAAATAGGAAAAATTGGGTCACAGTGAAGATAAACTATATGAACAGAGACCAAACTAAACAGGTAATTTCCAATTCCTTTAGCTCCATGTCCCATGTCAAAGGGGTTACTTACATGGCTGACATTCTACCTTTGATGCCTGCAATATACTTCTCTTTTAGAGATTGGTTCAATTCCATAAGTGCAGCTCTCCTTGGAAGATGGCCCATGGCTCTGGCATCTGCAACATCTTGAGGTCTATAGGATACAGGCTTCACTTTTACATCTTCACACAATGGCCAAACATGAGTGGCTTCAGAAGCTTTGCTCAACCATGAATGAAGATTCTACAATGCTTTTACTTGTGTATCCTTCATTATTCTAAAACCAGTACCACATGAAAGACACTGTCCAAGTGTGGCTACCAATATGGGGTGAACCTTTGCCCTTTGACCACATTTGCAGCAGCTTTGATTTGACATAATTGGAAACTTAGCTGAATATGGCTTTGTTCTGAGTATATCCTTTCTTAGATTCTTCTTACCTTTTTCATCAAAAGTCTTCGCTTCAACTTTAATTTTTTTTGGTAAAGCTTTCCTGTTTAAACTTTACATTTCAAGAAAAATCACTCTGTAGAATTTTTTATTTCTGTTATTCTGTATTTTATTTGTGATTGAAATTCACGGAGTAGATGCCAAAAAAAAAAAACACATAAAAAACAAAACAACAACAACAAAAACCCCTTTTACTTCCAAAAAGAAAAAGGAAAAGAAGATAGGCAAATTTAATTAAAATAAAAGGGAGGGGAAATGAATGTGTTGGAAAAGAATAGAAAAGACTAAGAGATTTAAAAACATTAAAAAGAGAAGAGAAACTGAAAGAGCGAAGAATAATCACCCAATAGTGAGAAAGCTATTTGTCAAAATTAGACAAATGAAATAAAAGAAAAAATTAAAATCATGGGATTGTTTTTGAAGCAACAAAATACAACCATTGTACTACAGATGGGAAATTTTCAAAATGACATTAAAAATGAAAATATAAGGAAAAATGAATTGTCCAATAATGAAGATGTGTAAATAAAATTAGATAAATGCAAGAAGGGAAATAACAAATGAAAATAGGAGCTAGTGAAATGGCTTAATGGGTCAGAGTATTTGCTGTCCAAGGAGAAGAATCACTTAAAAACTGGGCACAGCTGCAGTATCTGATACTGAAACCCAAGTACTGGGGCACTGGGAGCATGAGGCAAAGATGGATAGATCCTGGGAGCATGCTAGTTGGTGAACCTAGTCAAAATGGTCACCTCACATCCAGTGAGAGACCCTGTGTTAAAGGAGTAAAGCAGAGAATAATAGGAAGAAAACAACTTCCTTTTATGGATTCTGCATGTGCTTGCACTAGCGGTCACACAAAAGCATGCAACACACACACACACACACATACACACACACATACACACTACACCATACATGGAGCTTTAGAGTATTCAGGTTCCACCACAATAAATGACAGATAGATGAATCCAGAGATTAACTGAACCCATCTGTATAGCTGTCTCCCTACAGTGGCACCAAACAGAGAAGCAAATCCTGATGAGCATGATTCACCTTTCTATCTGCTTTGCCACCAGCTTGTCATGGCCTATGTAACCTTTCAGAGGAAGACTCAAGTGTGACTGAGTATTCAGGATTTCTGGCCATTAGAACACAACCAGAGGAGAAAAGAGGAAAGCAGAATGAAGGAAAAGGAACTCTTATAGGCTTACATTTTTAAGTTAATGCCTATTTAGGTCTCATTTTTCACATACTCTAAATGACTTATTCAGACACTTATAACTTGCATGAGCTGTTCAGATTTCTTCCCTATTCCAGAAAAGCATCCAGATATCTTAATCTTTATATATGTCTTTCTTTATCAGAATATTTTTAGTTTTACATCCTAACATCTTTTTTAAAAATATAATATATTTTATTTTTTAAAATAAGATTTTTAAATACCATAATAACATTTGTACAAATTTAGCAAGTACATTTACAATTTGTTGTAGAAATTTTATGTGACTTGGGAAATTTAACACTGTATTAACTCTTTAGAATGCCCCAATCACTTTTTACCAAAGGTTACTCAGGGGAAACAAAAATTCATTTTTTCTCTCTCTAGTCCTACCTTGAAACCTATCAAGTATTTTTGGTGAGACTCAATAAAAATGAACTCATGACTCCCCTAAAATTTGTATCAAAGTTATTGAGGATAATTGCACTTTGTTGATTTAACTCTTAACCTATTTCATAGTTTGTACAGTCCATAGAATGATCTAACATGAACTTGACTTTTGATTTTGATTAACTTTAAGTAGCAAGTGAAGAAAATCAACAGATGCATAGCAAAATACTTTCCAATCTATATTTACAACCTTCCATTGAATAAACAAAGGAAGCCCTGTCAAAACTATTATATTGCAGTTACTGGTTGAAAAGCTCCTGAGCAGGAAGTCTTTTCCATGGTTGAGGACAACATTAGTCATTTTTACTACAGGTGTCTCTATCTTATGAGATGAATGATACCTTGTGCTTGAAATAGTTCACCCATTAGCTATTCTTAAGGACACAGTGCCTTTTATTCTTGAGTTGTTGTTCTCCTGTTCCTTGTCACAAAGTCAGGAGATCAGCCTGACCCAGGACAGGGGTTTTGGTGAACAGTTTTGGATAAGCATGCTTTAGTCAAATGTGGAAGAAACAAATTCTATCTTTAGAGCCAGATTCTCAGCTTAAACAGCACAGGAAAAGAGACATCTACATAAACGGTATTTGCTTTTCTGTTAAACTGGACTCAGTGGCTTACAGGGAATAGAAACATGCTGAGTCCTGTGACAACTGTCTGGAGGACTCCTTACCACCTGGATAGATATGTCCAAGTGATTCTTATCTTCTGAGATTAGCACTGGGAATAGGGACTGACAGGAGACAGACAGCATTCTCTTTCCTTTCAGAGTGCAATAAGAGACAGACCATTTGATTTTTGAAAGGTTGCCCTATGGTTTCCTTAAGTCTTAAGGCATTGTGTGGCAATCTGTATTCATAACCAAGCTGACAGGCTATGTGTATCTACCAGTGTCTAACCCAAGATCTTTCCTGACAAGTCTTGTGGTGAAGATCTGTTTGGAATCCTGCACTCATAGTTTGTGTTTCTGTGTCTGAAGATGGAGACAGACAGCCTGACAAGTGTAACAAGTACCCTTCCTCTTGTACAAAACAAGGTTCTATCATTTATCTTTGAGCAAGGGCAGTAAGAATATTCAGAGATCTAGGCTTTTGAACTTTTAGGAGGTTTGGGGTGTTTCTTTCGAAATTCAATTTCTAGGAGCAAGGGCTTTTAAGAGAGATTCTGTTTCAAATACTGTATCAGGGTTTGCTAACTCCACCCTGCAGATAGATTTAGGTGAGCTCTGGATTATATAACAGGAAAAAGAAAGGTTGAGTATTAGGAATTTCATTGGACTTTTCTGTTCATTTACAGAAAAGATACACAGGTTGAGAAAATGTTTCTTCCTAATTCCCTGGGGATTAATTTACTCTAATTTCCAAGAGACAAGCCATGGGTACCCTGAAGACGGCATCCTTCCCCATCTGTGAAGCACAAGCAGTTGAGAGAGGCTGATGAAGGGAAGCCTAATCTTCCTTGAGTCTCTCAGGCCAGCATCTGTACAGGGCGTTAATAAAAGCAGAGGTTGGCTGATTCAAACTCCCTCAAGACTACATCCCAGTGTAGGACTGACTCAAGTTTATCCAAATCTGCTGTCCCGGGCCCTGGCTGTTTTGATTTATAACCCAGGTAGAATTCTTGGAATTATTTGAGTTTCCTTCTAATCTTATCAATAAGATATATCAAAGTGAGGAGCCCTGTATTTTAAGTGATACACACCCATATGCTGCCTCAAACTTGACTGAGAGACAGATCAAATTGACAACCACTTAGCCAAAGAGATAAAAGTTTTTCTCTTTCCCAGAAACCACATAATTGTTTAGGTCCTGTTGTAACCTAAAGTAACCTCTTGCATGTAGATAGAAGTGACCTTAGCACATCCAATGGAATAGTTATAAGTGATAGCTAATGAGAAAACACCAGGGCCATAGCAGGAAATACATTTTGAGAATTTATAATAGGTCAAGGGGGGAGGATAGGTTAGTGTTGTTTAGTTGAAATAGAAAGAGAAGTTGCCATGTTGTATGGTTTCCCTAATCTCAGGTTCATTTTCTTAATGTGTAAAGCCATAGTACTTTTTTAAAATCCACATTGGAAGCAAGCATGAAAGGCACTCATGGTAACTCTCTTTTTATTTAAAGAGCGCCTTCTAGATTAGGAAATCTTCCCTGCAATTTACCACATGCCTATTGGATTCAAATTACTGCAATTCAGAGAATACTAAACATAAACAGCAGCAGCATAAAGCAAACTCAACAACACAAACAAACTAAAAGAACTAAGAAAGTGATGACATTTGAGCCTTTATTTCTTCCTAAATACCTATGGCTATTACTGAAAGGTAAAAGCAGATCCAGAGGGAATGGAAATCACCTTTGGTCAGAAAAGCAGACAAATGTAGAGCAAAGGAGTCTTAAATTAGGGAAAGAACATTTTATCTCAGTTAGAGAATAATGAATCTGAAGATACAAGCAGAAATAGTAAGCATTAAGGCCTAGCGGAGACTACATCTCCAGCCTTTATCCAGGGTGATTTCCTGCCTTGGCTGTAGCTTGTCCTACTGGCAGCTGCTTGTCCAGCACTTGGCATTTTGTTCTTTTCGTCTCTGTGGAGACTGGTGCTTTATAAAATCTCAGCCCTAGGTTGCTGAAAACTTTAGATAATTCCCTCTGTTACTAAATCAGTATTGTAGACACATGGCTAGTTAAAGTCTTAACCTATAGAAACAGGTAAATAATGTGGTTTAAAACATGCTCAAATATAAAACAAAACAAAAATCTAAAACATACAACCACAATAAAATAATCACAAACCAACCAAACTACAACAACAAAAACCACAACCACCTTAGAAGTCTAGTATTACTTCCTTCATCAAATGTAAAAAGGGGTGTAGGGACCCCCTTTTACTGACCCCAAAGCTCAGTGTAACTGGAAAGTTTCATGGATACTGTCATTTTTGTTTATTTCATGTGGTTTTGATTACCGAGATGGCAATGAAGTCACCTAGCTTTCGCCTTTTTAAGGATAACATTAGCCAGGATGGTGGCCAAGTTACATGGCTGCTATTTAAGGCCTACCTGCTGAGGCTACAGCTAATGCCTCCTATATTCATACTAACCTAATCCAACTAAAGGATATTTCTTCCTTCCTTCCTTCCTTCCTTCCTTCCTTCCTTCCTTCCTTCCTTCGTTCCTTCTTTCCTTCCTTCCTTTCTT
>NW_021604641.1:3777358-3843544 GCF_004785775.1 Grammomys surdaster | reverse complement strand
CTCCCTCCCTCCCTCCCTCTCTCTCTCTCACTCTCTCTTTCTTTTCTTCTAGTAAATGGGTAAACTAGTCCACGTTTAATCTGTGAGATGTATAGGTTCTACACATACTTATGCCCTGATAGAGGATGGATTCAGTTTACTATGGAGCTGAAACACCATGAACAGAAAGTGGTTTGTTGCCTTCTTGGATGGTAGCCTCCTTGTGATAAAGAAATAGAAAAAAAAATCTAAAGGGACTTTATTTGTTAGAAAGAATAAGAAACTAAAGTTCTCACCACTGTTCCAGGATGACAAAAGGGCGCTGGCAACTAATATTCACACCTACCGGTCCTTTCAGGTTTGGCATGAATTATACTCAACTTGGTAATTCAGGGATACTCAGAAGAGAGATAATATACCCAAAATATTACTATCACAGAGTCTTGATTTGGTTCATTTCCTCTGACAGGTAGAATTAAAAAGCATGAAAATCTTGACTATAACATGTATCCATGGGGGAAATCTCAGACGCAGACAGAATTAGACCTTAAAGAAAGGTTTTGATTAGGGGTGAGGAAATGTATGCATAGCAAACCACACAGAGAGAAACATCTACTGAGAAGCAGATGGGAAACTTGGGAAGTTGTAAGTTTAAATCCTATAAATCACAATCAACGGAGTTAAATGAGTATTATGCTAAATATAAGGAAGATGTGTAGTAATGCAGATTCAGAACAAATGGGTAACAAGATTTGTTCCTTCTATATGCTAAGTTGTAATGGGTAAAAACAAAGAAATTGCTTCTATGTTGGCATACTTGCTTATGAAAGGACTTTAAAGGCTCTTAGGTATGAAGTTTGGCTATTTTAATTCATGATGATCTCAGATTCTATATTTCATTTATTGTTCCCTCCCTGTGTTCTTGTCTATTGTCTGATATCATGCTATAGACATTGAAAATGTCAGTTGTTAGATCAAAGAAAACTGTTTCTCTATCTTGTGAAAAATCTTCAAGTATCCAGGATCTGGAATAGTGATTATATTTTTGACATGATGGAACTGCCTCAATGTCTCTCTGTTAACTGTTGTGAATAAGTTACTAATTTGATTATCACATAAGTATTTTATTGAAAATGGCATATTATAGAACACTAGAAAATCTGATTTTTCTTTCTTAGCCAAATTTCATTAAGTATTCCAGGCTATTCTCAGATTCTCTTTACACACAGACATTAGACTCTAAACTCTCCTAACTCTAACACTTGTGTTTTGGAATTAAATGTGAAAATCAGCATGAGAGACTAAACATATTTATAAACAGCACAGTACAATAATATGTAAAACCATACAAGTCCAAAAAAGTTATTTTTCTAGATGCCTCTCTTAAAACACATTAAATTGTTATCCTCCTAAAAGCTTTGTTGTTTCCATGTTTATGGATTACTTTTAGCTGTCATTGACCTGGAAAAAATGTATTTAAAATATTCATCTACATCTATGGATAGGGTTTCTCAATAGATATTTGTGAGATGCATCTAAATTATTGCAAGATTCAAATAGTCCATTATTTTTTATTGCTGTAGACTACAATCTTAAGAATATCCTTTCCATACTCAGTGTACATGTAGTTTGTCTCTACTGTGTACTTTTTACTAACAATGCATGTTATAGAGTTCAATTGTATATATTTGTACATGTGCATTTCCTTTTGTTATCAATGTAAATCTAGAAATCATCTATTAGCTCAGAAAGGGTTACAAATGTTTATATTTCAGCTAATTTTCCAAAAGTGACATTTTGTATTCTCATCAAATTGAAGATTGCTACAGGATATGATGGCACACATGTGTGACAGACAGAGGAGGGGGAAACTAGTCTGAGCTACATAGTGAGTTCAAAGTTAATCCAAGGTACACAGAGACCTAGTTTTGAACAGTCAAGGGCTAAGAAAGTAGATCAGTAGCAAAATATATGGAAAACCCTCTGTTTGGCCCTCAGTACTTAAAAACTGGTGAGTGGGTAAGAACCTATTTTGCAATCTTACCTAGCTAGGACAGTGGTTTTTAGACTATCCTGAGTATAATGGTTACCATGTTATTTCTATAATAACAATGGTATAGATTCTTTCATATATTTATTTAGCCATTTTTTGGCCTTTATTGGCCAAATTTTTTCTTTTACTGCTGCATGCTTAGCTCTTTATACATATTTCCAGTTGGTCTGTGACTAACTTTTTGCCGCATAAAAATTCCTTACAATTTCTGTCTGCACAGATTCTGTTACATCAAGTTTGGAAATATTTTCTTTCTCTCTGTGGCTTATATTTTCTTTTGCTCATGAAAGAAATCATGTATTTAACATAAACTCCTGGCATCTAGTAAATGTGTAGAATTAATAAATAAATGATGGTATTTGATCTTTATTAAAATATTCCATCAAGCCTGCTTATGTCTGTAACCAAGTTCTCAGGCAGAGACGGTGGGGTATTTAGAATTTCAAGGTCATCCTCATCTACATACCAAGCTTGATGTCAGTCAGTGTATGAGGCCGTGTCTCAAAAACACAACAGAACAAAGGTCCTCTTGTAGTCTGAGAACTGTATGACTAAAGAAATACACACAAACCTATTTTAAAAACAACCACTTAAAATCATTTTAATTTTTAGTAGTTCCTGCCTAATTCAATATTTTAATAATATCAGAAAGTTATAGAATTTTTAAGACATCTTGTAGTCAAATCTATCACACTGTAACACATATCATTTCTCTGGTTGAAATAATAAAAGATAACTTAAAGAATGAGATACCACTTTAAAGTTGAATAAACGAGTGAGCCTGCACTGATTTCACTAATGTAGTCAACCACTGACATCTATTGGCAAAAATAAGTCATACAAGGTTGGCCAAACTGAAAAGAGATGAGATATTTAAAATTACCTTAGTTTAAATTTTATATTGACTTAAAAATGTATTTAGCCATGGTTTAGGTTAATTAAGATAATACAGTGACTATTTAAAACACAGAACCCAAAATATGGAAATGAAGTGCTTGCAATGGCACAGGTCACATTATTTGTCTTCAGATCAAGAGTGTGTTAGAAATGAAAACACATTTGTTATCAGAAAAAGATTAGGGTTTAAACTTTAGAAATTTAAGACAGGGTAGGCAAAGCCCTGCAAATGCATACTGCTGTCAATTTTTAAGAGAAAGGAAAAGACATGATATTTTTTCAAACAAATCAAATCATCAAGGTTTTCATTTGGTGTGCAGTTGTGAGCTCTTATTCATATATTAACAACTTCTCCATTTTTTTCTCTCCTACCAAAGTCCTCCTTTGACTTTCATCCTGACAGATCCAGGAATCTGTCGCCTCAGAGCACCAGTGCACTGTAAGATGCCATTACACTAGCAAGCTTGAGTAATGTAACTAAAACATTCACATGTAATTTTAAATATTAGATACTGAAAGCAGTGTGATGCATTTTGACATAAATGTAAGCAACTGAAACAGAAATTCCCGGTTTCCTGCAACTTACGAGAAAATAATAGAAAACATGAAATGAATGATATAGTTTGTCAGCAAAGACCTGTGTTATTACATGTTGATGGATAACATAAAGCTGTAAAGAGGATGAAGGTAATTAGGCATAGGGGCTGCACAATGTCAGGAGAGACAAATGTTCTGGTCATAGTAATCCTTCTTTGACACTGATGTGAATCAGAAGAGAGAGAGAGAGAGAGAGAGAGAGAGAGAGGAGAGAGACCAGGGACTCATGAGGAGAAAGAAGCAGGGTTCTTGATTGCAAATGATGAGAATATTTGGAAAGGTAAACCAAGTACCAGACCAGTGTGATAGGGGAGAGAATCAACATTATGGTGACTAGAGACAGTACACAGTAACACAGGACACATTCTACAGGGTGCTGTGTCCTCTGGAGGGTGCTTTGCTTTTGAGTGAAGTAAAAGCCATGTTACCCAAGATTCCAGTGAGGGATCTGAGTATATACAAGAGACAAATGTGCAAAGGTGGCTCACAGACACCTGTGCAGCCCAATGGAGGCATGATTTAAGTTTAAATTACTGTGATGGGGATTAACATGACAGAGGAAAGAAAAGGCAACAGCTATTGTTTCAAAGAAAAATTTATAAAAAAATAATTGGGTAGCTGGAAGAAAGAAGCATGAAAAATGCAAGGAAGAGCTAAAGGACTAAAGGAAACTCTTATAAACAAAGCTAAAAATTAATTTTCTCTCTCCCTCCCTCCCTCCCTCTGTCCCTCTGTCATATCTAGGGAAAAAAACAAATGAAATAAAACAAATGAAAACTACCATCATAAGAAAACCCTAACGGGATAGTCAGATATTAGCCAGATATTATCATTTATTTGCACTTTAGCATAATTTGATGAAAGCTTCTGACAAGATTCCAAACTCACGATTTATATGACCAGAGTTGCCACAAATGAAAAATACTAGTAACTTTCCGAGTGTATTTCAGATGCATAACAAAACTCAGTTTCAATTTATCATAACACCATAAAATTGAATCATTCTCTATGATCATCTAATAAATCTGTTCCCTAAAGTTTCTCTCTCAGGTCAGAGGACATCACTTATTCAATTCATGTTCTGTTTATAAAATTCTAGTTGATAAAATTACTTAGCTGTTTACTCCATAATTAGTAAATAATCGTGTACGTTAATTAACACATCAATATTGTAGTCAGATTTGGAGCCTGAATGGAGAAGTACTGATCATCACTGGAAGCACTTTTCATTGGGGTTTGCAGATATTAGGTTTGTTTCAAATGCATTCTGCTGACCATGTTACCTAGGAGTCACCTCTGTGTCAATTATGAGCTCCAGATTTATAATCAGCAGCTCCACGTGAGTCACTATGGGTGGCACACTCTCATTTCCGTGCCTTCCCTCCAATGCAGTTGATTCACTGACAGTGAGTCATAAGTACTTTGGAGAGACGGTAATCCATTACATGCAGAACTTTGTGGAACCGTGCTTCACCAGTTCCATCCCTGGAAACACTGCCCTGAACGGTTTGGAAAAATAATTTTTCTTCAAACACTACTTCTATTTTATCATTTACTGTTGCGATGCGGGGAATGGAGCCCAAGGATTAAAAGCACAAATTCTGCCTGCCAAAGAAGCACCCTATCACTGAACTCCACCCTCAGTCCTTTTAAATGTATTCTTATTTACTGTTGCTAGCAACTGTTCTTTGTTTCATATCCTTCTCAGACATCCAAAATTTACTGTTTGGCCTTCTTGATCGTCATCATCTTTAAATTTTATATACCTAAATTAGTTATTTTGCAAAACTAAAACTCCTTTAAAAGCTAATTTTACAAAGTAACAATATTAGATATTGATAACTGTATTTTTAACTCTCCTTCCCTCTCTCCTTCTCTCTACCCCTTCTCTCTCTCATTGTGTAAGTGTGTGTGTGTGTGTGTGTGTGTGTGTGTGTGTGTGTGTGCGCGCGCGCGCGCACCTGAGCTCCTGAGGAGCTTTAAAATTGCTTTCCTTTCACTTTCTTGTTTCTGACTTCCATTTTCAATATCCTTTGCTTCTCACTGGATTGTGAATGTGCCCTTTCCCTATGTCTGAAAATCTTTCAACCTTCACCATTCATTCTAAGAATCAGCAATACGTTATGTTTTTATAGAACCTTTCTTCCAGGGAACAGAGAGTGTTTCATATATATTACCACATTCATCCTTAAAATTTCTCTCACAACACCCATAGCCCTGACTAAAGTATGCCTCCATAGAAACCTCCGGCCATATCTTTAGTTCTTCTTTCCTTGGCTGCCTTTTCTATAAACTCTGTAAATCAGTTTCAAAACCCAGTGTCTGGAGAAAATATGCATAATTCTATCACTCAGGTGACCTTTCTTTCTAACCCTGTGCTGAGAATTCACCGTCTCTGTTTCAAGGCTTTGCCTGTTCACAAAGCAAGTATGAGCTTACTAAGATTTTGCCATTTTTCTGGGACTTTTCTTTAATACAGTGAAATAATCTAACTTCGAAACATACTGCAAATATCTCCCTATTTTCAAAGATGTCACCTAAGTTTGTTTTAAATTATATTTATATCCTCCATAAGTTTATTAGTTTAGTTTAAGTGAAGTTATATCATAAATTTTGTTTGAATCATACTCATGTAGATTTTTTTATTTTAAAATATGCTTTTTTTTTATGGAGGAATGGCTGGCCTTTACTTGTATTTACTTGTGTGGCAATCTGTGGTAAATGCATGAATGGGCTACTTAATTTACTCTTTACTATATCCTGAGCCCCAGCCTACAGCCTGCACACTAAAGATTAAATAGAAAGTTCTCCAAAAGTAGAATAACTAGGCCTAGGACAAACGTGCAGTTTTTTAATGTAGGTTTGCATTGAAGTACATTTATATTTGACACTGTTTTCTCTAAGTAATTACTTATGTATTAAAAGTGTTAAGAAAACAATGTATAGTTTTGTTTTTAACAGAATTCATCAATCCTTTATAAAATTGTGGAACTGTGAGGCCTAAATCGCAGGTTGAAAATGGTTTGGAAATTCAGTCTAAAATCTGACTATTTGAGAAGACTATCAATATTCGAATCTGATGACTCGCTGGGACTCAAAAATAAGTCATGTTCTTTCAGCTCACTTAGAATGATTAAAAATTCCCCCCAGTAGCACCAATTTCTGAACATTAACTACTCATCAATATACAATTTTACATGTGCGTGTGTGTGCATATTCAATTCATATGTATGTACACCTCTTCATTTCGCGTGTGTGTGGAGAAAGAGAACACAGGGGCACAGGCCCGTATAAGTTAGAGGTCAACATTGATTATCTCCTCCTCACCTCGCTGCACCGTAGACTTTGAGATCATATCTCTCACTGAACCTGAAGCTTACTGATTTGTCTAGACTGACTGGCCAGAAAACCTAGGGATCTTTCTGTCTCTACATCCTGAGAAGTGGAATATACACGCCTACCTCAGGGGCCTCTAGACTTTTTATATGATTGGTAGAGATCCAAACTCAGGTCCTCATATCTTCATATCAAATGATTTACTGTGTGAAAATTTTATGAACTCTTGCTTTCACAGTTTTACTAACCACACCAATCTGTTAAGAATTAAAACAAAACAAATATTATTCTAGATTAGTTTGGTGATCAAATTTTATAACATTTATTTATTTATTTATTTATTTATTTATTTATTTATTCATGTGGAGACAAAAAATTCAACTTGCTAGAGTCAGATCTCTTGTACCCAGAGATTAAAATAGAAATTATCAGGCTTAGGAGTAAGTGTCTTTGTCTACTGAGCTATCTCATCATCTCATCAGCTGATTTGCTATGTGGTAAATCATGACATAGTGAACCCATATTGATTTGCTTTGATTTGTCTTTATTTCATACATAAAAGAGTCATTAAAGATGATCTCACTACAATAGCTGGTATGCTGTATATATATATGACATTCAAATATATATATATATACGTATACACATACACATATACAAACATTCAAATGACCTTAGTACCTTGTGTGATTGTATACTTCAAGTATCTCCTATTACTCTAAAACTTATTAAATACTTTGAAATTTTTCTCCAATGTCTTCTCTTGATAAAGATGTTGTTTATATACTGAAAGCTTTTTCAGTATTTTAAGTGTCCTCCAGATGCACTTTGATTGACTGAAACCAAAGAATAAGCTATGCAGATGTAAAATGAAGGATGAATTTTCCATGCAAATATTTAGACCATATGAAGCCATGCAAATACAGCCTTCAGAAGGAAAAAGTTTGTCATTATTTTTTTTTCAAATTGATCTCTGTAGTCAGAGTACAATTGCAAAATAAAGATTTACATTTTTTGACTGAAAAAAAATAATTTACATACCACAAGGTGACTTCACATCGTGAAAATTCCAGGATACACATTCAAGCAATAGGTCATTAAGCAGAGACCAGAACAGCTGGGGGTAATGAGTGAATTTGATTTATGAGAACTTGATAGAAATAACAAAATCCTTCAAACTATAATTTAAATATCTAGAGTATGAAATGAATTCAGTGGTGTTCAGAAACTAAGCTGAAGAATAATGTGGTTGTTTGAAGATTGTTTAGAAAATAAACATACAGGGTAGGGAGCATGTTATAGCAAAGTTACTTGTCGGAAGAAAAACCCATTAAAGAAGGAGGATCCTCGAATCAGTCCTGGGAACAAGGACCACATCAGGGGAAGAAGTGACTTCCCCTGCAGCACATTTGTGTGAGTATAATGTCATTTAAACTTGTTATTTTTTTAAAAAAAAGGAGAGAGAACCTACTACAAAGAGGAAACTGATGACATTTAAAGATAAAAATTCCAGATATTAGATCGTATTCATCAAACTCAGCAAGCTGAGAATCATAAAATGAAAAACTTTTACTAGCTAATCATTTGCTAACATTCACACAAAATAATATATTGTCACAGACTGTCAGAGCACTGACACTCTGCCAAATAGTTTGATTCAAATTTGAAAAGGAAAATTGAACAGAGAATAATATCAGACTTCACAGGAGGAAAGAAGAGACAAGATACAGAATAGTTGAGCCCAGAGAATTATAGAGCAAGGATGAAAGGAAAATATCCTCTTCCCCCTTCCCCTTTATTTTGCTAAGACTAGGACGATTAATAAAGCATTCATCAAGTACATAGGAAAATAATTACCAAACTCCAAAATAATAAGTTATTTTTTCAATGTGAAGATGGGGTTAAAAATAGGATATATTACATACTTAATATGAAATTTTATATATTTATAGGTTTTTTTGAAATTTAGCTGATTTAGACAAAACATAAGATGACAACCATAATAGTGCTAAAATGGATATATATAGCTTATCCTTTTCACCATTTTTTCAGTTTTATCCTTAAGAGTGAAAATGTCTTAATTTCACACAAGATAAATTTAAACACCCAATGTAATCTCTAGGTTTTTAAAAGGATTAGTCCTTATAGGTTTACTTCTCAGCTTTATAAGATTCTGATAGTAAATAAATGCATTCCTGGATCAAGATGAAATGATTCCTGTATCTTTGTCTCTCTTCATCCATGAACTACATTAGTAGTTATGTGCGTATAATTACATGTTCAAAGTTTGTATCATGTGCCAAATTTCTGACAGTTCATTGGGTCCTTTACTAATATTTGTTGTAATCTAAAATAATAAGTATTAATAGCTTTACCACTTACGGTCTGTTTTAAAGAAATCAATAGAAAATATTAAGGTACTGTATTGTCTTTAAAAGAAATATATCCAATAACCCTAGAAATATCAATTATGCCTTCAGGTATACTTAGGAGATACTACCATTGTCCATATGATTTGAAAATAAACCAAGCAGCCAAAGAATTCACAAGGTAACAGTATTAATTACTTCTGCTAATTGCTTCTGGGCAGTTGGGAAAGGAGTAAAACTTAAGCCTTGGTTTGCTAAGGGACATCATAAGCTCCCATTCCATCAGACCACTTTTAACTTCCTGTTTCCTGAAGGTGAGCAATGGGTCTCTCAGAGTAATGGAATCTGTCAAAACCTTTTCTGTTGAGCTTAGTTCTCTGTTTTGTCTGTGCCATACAGTTCTCTCCTAAGACTTCTTCTATGAGAAAAACAGAAGTAAAACTGTGACTTCGAAAAAGGTTCCTAAGTCAGGTATAATTTAGTTCCTAATTAAGATACTTTTCTATAGGTTATTTCTATCAAAGGTCGTTTTAGTGCTTTATCAGAAATGAATTCATCACTGTTCACACTCAAGGTAAAGATTGCCTATTAAAAAAGTAAGACCTTTTAAAAATTAAATATTGTTTTGAAAGACTAATTCATTCAAGAGATATTGCCGGTGTTTAATAATTCTATGTCATCACCATCTTCATAAATATATGCTGACCATCACACTTGACATTAAACTGAGGGCTGAAGTAATCTTCTGAGTAGGTATGAAATCGTTCTGCAACCAATTAACAAAGAGAGGAAGAGTCAAGCAACTTCGAGAGTAAGATAAACTTTTTTTCTTTTTCTTTTTTTCATTTTTATTGGATATTTTCTTTATTTACATTTCAAATGTTCTCCCCTTTCCCATTTCTCAACACCCCCCTGAAATCCCTTGTCTGATCCCTCCTCCTCCTGCTTCTATGAGGGTGTTGCCTCACTCACCCACCCACTCCCACCTCTCTGCCTTAGAATTCAGCTACACTGAGGAATCTAGCCTTCACAGAAACAAGGGCCTCTCCTCCCATTGATGCCCAACAAGGCCGTCCACTGCTACATAAGCAGCTGGAGCCACGAGTTACTCAATATTTACTCCTTGGTTGGTGGTTTAGTCCCTTGGAATTCTGGGGGGTGAGGGGTCTGGTTGATTCATATTGTTGATCTTCCTACGGGGTTGCAAACTCCTTCAGCTCCTTCAGTCCTTTCTCTAACTCCTCCATTGGGGACCCCATATTCAGTCCAATGGTTGGCTGTGAGCATCTGCCTCTGTATTTGTCAGGCTACTCAGTTCAACTTTATCCGTGTAATTTCAAAATGTGGTTTCTAGGAAAATCAACCCATGCACAAAATAAAAGATAAAATATGTATTTCCACTTTCCTCCCATTAATTATTAAAATAAGAGCATTTTTTAAAAGAAAAAAATAAACATAATTAATATTAAAGTAGGTCTCCCCATGGAATTCTCACTAAGGCTACCTACCTGTACAAGTTACAGTTAGAGTAACACCTATGCAAAAAACCATTAGTGCGTATTTTTAAACGTATCTATTCATAAAAATGAAATCTTGTGATTTAGTAACAGAAAAAAGTCTGAGGCATTCATTTTTAAGTAAACACTTGATCTGTTTCTGCAACATTTTCACTCACAACTAGAGACATCTTTTTGTAATTTATTACAAAGGTGTCCCAGGGCACTTGGCTGAGTAAAATCAAGCACCATTCTGCTACAGTGCATCATAGGGAGTGGATATCTCCTAACCACTGTTCTTCTCTGCTTCAGTTTTGATCAACACTTTTATCCTTTCATTCCATATTCTGTAGATTATTATGAGACTAGAGTATTCAGATTTAAGTTTCAGTCACTGAATTATTCTTCTTAAGCTGTAGACAAATGGCAAAATTGAAGCTACTATAGTTTCAGAGCATATAATTTGAATCATATCATGTATACATATATGATATATCTATACAATATACATACATAAGTTTATATTAATAAATATTATATATAATATATTATATATCATATATTTGTATGTAAGTATTATAAGAAAAATTACTGTCTTCATGGCTACAAAATTAGAACTATACAGTATAGAAGCTGAAGGAGCAATGGAATCTCTTAGCAGATTCACAGGCTTCCACTTGTTGTATAGTGACAATAAGATTATTGAACTCCCCATTCCTTATAGAAATGATGGCAAAGGGTAATCTGAAGGAGTGTGTCTGTAGTGTCTGAGAAGTAAAATTGTTTTGATAACCAAAACATACAAAAGGAACGCTCAGTAAAAGATATTATAAGACAAACACTGGAACATGTGCCAAACATCTAATGCACAAGGGTAGTTGAAACATGTTAAGAAAACAATGAAGCTCTTTACACAATGTCACCTGTTTAAATTCATCTATGACTGACTAAACACTAACAAAACACATTTTGCAGATATGCATACACAGTGTTCATCATTATAATACTGGCTGGGGAAGCTAAGAATCAGAGCACCCCATCTTGAAGGAGTTCGGACACTAAAAAATTAGATGGGGCTCGGTGTGTAAGACAAGGAATTGTGTTATCTCCATGATTTTCACATTAGAAAACACATATGTTCTAAAAGAATTACTGAAGACTGGCTCAAGACACTTCGGAATATGGTTTTTACAATGTAATATACTGCTCGTTTAATTTTATGTAGCTGCATTAGCATTTCTAGAATAAAAAGAAAATAATAAATAACATGAGAGGAAAGAAGGCAAGTTTAGAATTAGCTAAATGAATAAAGATACTCAAGATTTCCTTTTCAATTTAGCTGACTTTAATCATTTGTATTCTTTTGAGTCTGGAGAGGAAAAAATCATAAAGACTAATTATAACACTTAAGAATTTACAAAGATTTAATCTCCATGTCATTTTATAAAGCCTTCAATTAGCTTATTTTCAAAGAATAGACTGTAATATTAACATGACTACCTTTAATTCACCAAATTAAATACCTGTTTTGAAATTTAATTCACATAGTAATGAAGAAAAATCCTAATATTTAAATTCTAAAGCAAAAACTTCACATATTTAAAATACATGTTTTAATAGATATTAATAAAATCCAGTCTATATTCATGTTAAAATTATCTTATTCTGTTACATTTAGAATTTTATATGGCTTCACTGTTCCATTAAACACTTTTTTGGAAGATAAAAGAACAATATACCTTGATTTTTCCAAGAGAAATAAACTCTTTGAAACTGTCCATCAACTAATAAAACCACCAATTTAATTACTTTTCCATTCTTGAGACTATAAAATGATCTAATTTATAACGGGTATTATGACAAGGACCTAATAAACTTATAATGACTTGACATTAGGGCTGAATTTCCATTGGAAATAGATGGAAGGTTTATGACTTGGGGAATTTCTAATCCCAAGGCACATTGATGAAACACAACTCATGTAAAAATCCTTCTGATCCTTGCTGTTTTCTAATTATAACTTCAGGTACTAAACACTAAAAACACAAATAACAGGGGGAGTTATTAACACTTTATTTGAAGAAACAAGTGCTTATTGATTTTATTTTATGTCTTTTAAATTGCTTTTATATAAATTATTTGCATATTCATATATTAAAGAACATGATGATGAGTAAAAGACTTATTAGTTGGATGTAGAGCAGAATAAATCAAACTACTTCCTAATGAATTCTAGAAAAAAAAAAACATGCTTTTGTATAATAACAAGAGCCTGATCAGAAAATAATGAGCATCTGGAATGTAAGTTTATTTCTAATAGTTAAGCTATTTTTTTATTTCACACTATATAAAAAAGAGAGATGTACTTTAAAAATAAAGCCAAAATCATAAAGACAAATTCACACATACCACAGCAAATGAATTTGTGTATATTTCATATTTTAAAGACATTTAAAGCTGTTTTTTTCTTATAATGTACTCATAGCTACATAATATGTTACCAGGAAATTAGAAGTGGACCTGCTAATCCAGTATTCTGACTGTACAGGTTTTATAGGAGATTTTTCCAGGGAAATAGACAGATACACAGATTACTCCTGCCCCCCAGGGTACTAGGGAGCTGACTTAAATAGTTGTCCTATTGAAACCTGAGATCTATTTAAACATAGATATGCAGAATTTGGACTATTAAGCTTGAGTATAGATTGTATATAATCAGAAACAAGATCCTTAATCAAACCTAATTGCTCCAAAACTTTGAGAACCAAAGCCCACTCCCATATATAACATGTCATTCAAAGGCCCCATAAAGAATCCCTTAGGAAGGAAGTTGTAAATGTGAAGCTCTAGTCAATGGTGCAGATTTTATTGTTTTCAAATATTTTCAGAGGTTGGAATTATAGAAATGTGTTTCTTAAAAATTATTAAAATACTTGTGTTCCATTGTGCCTGACTTAAAGAGCATTATGTATTCCTGACTTTTCAGGTTTCCCAAAAGAATAAAACCTTCAAGTCAAGAACCCTTACCCAGCAAATACTCCCACACACATTAATTCCCCAATTCATCTCTGTTCTTTTTCTCAACCTTCTAAAGAGTATGTTAAGGTAAATTTTCAGTTGCTACCAACAGTTTTTCCTACTTTAAAGAATAATACCTTTAAATATTCTGGATTAAATACTGAGAACAGAAAAAGAAATCATAAGCAAAGCAAATGAAATAATAAAATTTTGAGTAGAGATTATAGTAATATGCCCTGAGTCTTTTATAACTTCGGTAAGCACACCAAGATAAAGAAGGCAAAGGGATGAAAATGGATAAAGGGTCAGTGTACATTCAGTACCAGCTTTGAAAACTACATGAGCAACCGAAATTACTTAATTATATTTTTGTTTTAAAAAATTAAGTGTTCTGTTTTGTTCATAGAGAACTCAATTTGTTAACATAAAGTACACATAAAGAAATATTAGATATAATGGTTTTGGAAATTGAGACATTTGTGTTGGAGGAAAAGAATCTCCCTACTTCACCTCACAGAGGCAGCTGCCTCTCTGTCTTTGCATAAAGGTTGGCCATGAAGGAAATTACATTGCTTTGCATGGCATCTGCTCAGGGAATGATATTATCTCAGATTTGTTTTTCAGAAAACGGAAACCTGTTGCATTATTTGGGTGTGGTCTTCAGCAAGGGAAGAGAGGGTGCTAGATGCACAGTTAAGAATCTATTGTAAAAATGTTAGGCAGGGATTTTACTCTGCTAAAGTCAAAGTGAAATAAGTCATGAAATATGAAAATAAATAGAATATGTCAGAAGGGAGGAAAGGGGAGAAAGTGACTCCCAGACCCTTGCTCAGAATACTGAGTAGATGAGGAAAAACAATAGCTGAAAAATGCTAAATAAATAGATGCCATAGTCAAAAGACAAGTAACAAAAGGAAATTACCATTATAAAAGCCAACTCTGTGTACAATGAATACATGCAAAGTTAGCCTAGGGGAGCTTCTTAGATAGATGGCAAGCTTGATGAGGAAATTAAAGTGCAGAGCCAGTGAAAGTTTTGAAGAATGCTACAAAGAAAAAAATTATCAAGAGTAGCATTTGAGAAACACGGGAAGACAGTACTATCAGCATTCAAGGGAACAAATTCAGTAAAAATTACTTAAGTACTGAGACTACCCGTAAGAAAAACATTCATTCAAAGGGAAAAAAGATGAAGATATGAGTCAGAAAAGTATATAATCAAGAGATTCTTCACTATAATATTTATTAGAGAGATTATAGCACTATACTAAAGACTTTATTTTAAAATAGGCTAGACTTTATTTAAAAATAGGTTCCTGTAAACAATGACACTAGTATTTAATAATCAAAAAGAGGCCATTAATTTGAGAAGGAGTGATTATGGATCATGGCAGAGTTTGGAGGAAGACAGGAAAATGAGAAGGTGATTAGTGTGTTCATATGATGCTTTGCTGTTCATCCTTATCAAAACTGTAATCAATGAACCAAATATAGATCTAAGTACAAATAGAAATATTACATAAGTTGGTTATAAACTATTTCTACAGACACGAGTATAGTGACTGAATAGATGGCTCAGTCAATTAGTAATATTGCAGTAAAGGCACAGAACCAGAGTTCACATCCCCAGCACTCACAGAAAAAGTCAGGCATGATTATACAAACCATAGCATTGGAGGACAGGGACAGAGAGTTCCTTAGAGCTAGCTGGCCAGAAAGAGTAGGCAACATCATTAATTCTAGACCCTTTTTTTATTTTTATTTTTTAGATCAAACCATAATTTTTACTTATTCACACAGGGGTTAAAAACACAAAAATGCAGGACATGGGGAAGGGAGCATGGACACTGGAACGTGGGTGTCCGGGGGAGTACAAATATCTTTCAGAACAGGGTATTGGCTGGGTGAAGGTTCAGGGGACAGGTCACTATGACTCTGCCTATGATTCTCTTGTCCTTATCTAAGTTGGTATTATTCGCCAAAGCTACCTATTTACAAGGTCTATGACTACTCAGGCTGGTAAATTTCCACAAAAGCTGCCTGTTTACAATAGCTTATAGCCATGACAACAAGTCTTGGGTCTCTGTGGAAAAACATTAAAATAGACCCTTTTTCTAGACAATAAAAGATAGAGGAAAAAAGAGTCAACAGGGAGAGGGGGAGGGGGAGGGGGAGAAGGAGGGGGAGAGGGAGGGGGAGAGGGAGGGGGAGGGGAAAGGGGAGGGAGAGGGAGACAGAGAAAGAGGTATTCAGTGCACATAAGTATACACACACACTCATACACACACACATGCACACCACAAAGAAAATCAAAGGGAAAAAATAGCTTTGTTTAATATGAGATGATCAATTAGTATTGTCAGGACATCAATTATAGTTCCATTTTGGTTAAAATAAAGTTAGTCAAGTCATGGAAACATGAAAAATCCTATAAGATACTAACAGAACGTTCTTATTACGTGAGTTTTTATTTGGGGTTAATTATTGTTTAACATTTGAGCATGATTTCTCCTTTTCTGAGAATTGTTGTGAAGATTTATTTCACATAAGGGTTAGGCTGTCCCTGCTGTGTTTAACTGAGATTTTTTTGTTACACTAGTTATAGAGCTGAATTGAGAGTCAGAAACAAGACTCTTTTTCCCTAAAGAATAGTATTTCACCTCAATGTGTGTTTCTTGTGGGAAAATATGAATAATGACTACATTGTACCTAGAAATCTAATCATAACAAAATAGCAATATTATGTATATATATATGTATATATATATATATATATATTGACATTTTTACATTGAAAAAATCCATATCCATAGACGCTTATATTGGTTTAATGTACTTTTATATATTTCGCATCTTTTCTAACGCTAATATTTAAAATAAGCTAAATTATACCTTGCTAAAGGCAAGCACACAAAATTTATTACATGTCAACAAATATCTTCATTGCACAGAAAATCATTCAAAAATTAGATGTAAACAATAGGAAACTGATATGTCTAAGATGCACAGGAAGTTAAGACTTCTTTATTGATGATAAAGACTTAATGGTGAAAATTTGAACTTAGCATCTTTGTATTCCTTTTGTTTGAGGTAGTGTTTTACTACGTAGATCTGGCTGACCTAGATCTCTATATGTAGACCAGACTGACCTGCGACTCACAAAAATCTGTTTGCCTTTCCTAAAATTACCTCTCTCTGCCTTTAATTATACTGATGTGAGGATGGAAATAATCTAAAATAAATATCTCGCCATTCAAATTTTAGTCTACTTTGCTATGACTAACGTGAGCAAATAGATCCTAAAGGAAGAATATGACTCTCTTAAAGTTATTATGTTAAAAGGAGTAATGCTTTATATGAGACACTTACAATATTTGAAACATTACAGAGATAAAATATGGTGATTCCATGACTAATAATTAATACATCTAAATATGGATTCTGCAGTTACTGCATCTGAGTACCAAGTTGATGGAATGATTATTGACTTTATTGATTCACAAGTCTGGATAGTCTCTTCGTTACTGGAATGTGAAAATGCTAAATATGGTATTATAGTAATGAGATGTCGCTTAGTATTATATCACTTGGAGGAGTGGAGTTATTTTAAAATATTTTAATATTTATGAGTAAAACAAAGATGGACAATCCTGTGTTACTGAACACAACATAAAATAACAACTTCAACATAGATTCTCCAGATGATTACAAGGTTTATCTTCTAATTGTAAGTGAGTTTTTTACCTAAGCATGTGAACATTTTCACATGTAAAAGAAGCATAAGTAATGATATTTACTTAAAATTTATTTTATGGTATTGACGTGATGATGATAAGTGATTTCACAAATTGAAAACCAGTAGTTTCTTGATGCTTAAGATGCACTGACGTGTTTTGCATTTACAATATGCTCAATATTCCCCCTGTGAGTCTAGATCATGTTGTTGTTGATATAGAGTCACTCTATGCAGTTTAGACTAGCCTGCTGTGATCCTGTTGCCTTAGCTTTTCAAGTGTCAGGGTTACATACTGCCTGTCCCTTAGACTTTAGAAGTAGTCTCGCCATGTATACCCCCATCACATATGTCAAGAGAGAACTGAATTATATTAGCCACTTTCTTAGAGTAAGTGAATAAGCCAATAAACTAGCACATATATCTACATATTTCAAACATGCTTATGAAGTCCAAAGAGTCCTTCAAAAAGTCCTAGCCAACTCTCAAAATCCCTCAGTTGCCTGTAGTTCTTTGTGTAAGCTTGAGGCTGTGTGGGCTTTTCCTCTCTAATTTTGGTATGTCTATTGGCATCATGCTTGTTCAGACCATATTTAGATAGTCATGTTGATGTGGCTTTGTAGCTGTAGCTTGACACATAAATAGGAGACCCAATCTCACAGACAACTCCTTGATCTTCGGGATCTTACAGGAAGCCAGAATGGATGAATGGGAAGAGAAATAAGACGTAAGTATGGGAAGCAAAATATGACATAAATATAGTGGATGAAAGGGGAGAAAAATATGATGTAATTATATTATAGTTTCAAAAAGATAAGAATAACAAAGTCTTGGCCAGCTCCAATTCTTGCTAATTTGGTTCTGCCTTATGTTATATTTAGAGACCGGAATAGAACAAATTCTGTCTTCTGACAATTATCAGTAACTATATGATGATATTTTCAAAATAGTAATCAATTATTTCTTCAAACATAGCAAAAGAATCTCATTACACATATACCTTTAAATGTAAATTTTTTTTTACCTAATTGTTGATTTGCTTAAGAAGCTGCTAAGAGTGTAAACCAGATCTCACAAAGCAGCTCTTAATGCAGAGCTATGGATAGGGGGTTAATAAAAAACAATTACAAAAGAAATCAACATGACGAGAGCTTAAAAAAACAACACCAGATTACTATAAAAATTAACACAGATAGTAAAAAAAAAAAAAAAGCTTCCTTGCAACAAGTGTGTTTTACAATGCCACAGATCACATAACCTCAAGAAAGCAGGAAAGTATAAGGCCAAAAATCCTGTGTTTAAACAAATATGTATGAAATGAAAAATTACTACATTTTACAAAAGAAACAGAAAGCATTCTTAAAAGAGTTTGCCATCTGGAAGGCAAAGGCTTATTAAATAATTAATCGAGCATTTGATAAATATAGAAAGTTTGCTATACCCCGTCACATGCATAAAAAGATTAGGGAAAAATGCTATAATGCCAAAAAACTTGAGGCTCTGCAATCAGCATCTCAAGCAATTAAAAATATTTACCATTTTAATTTATATTCCCAGTTTACCAATAAGATTGTCTTTATTTCAAGGACTAAAATCCAATTAGTTGGAATTAGGAATTGTGCCCCGTATGAAAAATGAGTATAATAGCCTCTGTTTTAAAAAGAAAGGCATACTTAATATTATAGTCTTATTGACAATCACAGTTTAGTTCTAAGATATACTCACTATTTTCAAGATTGGATGTATAAGAATTAGAAATATAAAAATTAGAGATAAAACTTAATTACAGATAACATGGAATAAGTTGATTTTAAAATTTGTAATTTAAGTGCTTTATAGTTGAATGATAATTTGCTTTCATAGTTTATTGTATTTTTTAAATTAATATTTTAATTCCAAATAAGAGTCTCAATAAAACATGAACTGTATATCTCATGGAATCTTTGTCAATTAAAATCATTTTATATTAAAATTAATTTTTAGAAAATTTTAGAGAAATGTTCCTTATAACAGTACAAATCAATACAGTACTTTTAATGACCAGTTTACCAACAAGTACCAAAGTATAAAATTGTGCATAAAATTTTATCTGGTAAACTTATTTCTAGAAATTTGTGTTGACAAATATATGTGTATACTGTGAGATATCTATCAGAGTATTGTATGCAATGGTAAATTATGAGAAACATGTCAAAATTAAGTACAGAATTAATAAATTACGAAATTATTTGTAGATATTTCTACCATAATTACTCTACTTGCTAGGATAAAATTTTAGAAGCTAATATTATCATTATCTTATACTTTCACATTACAAATACGATTAAAATAAATTAACTCACTTCGTGAAAACATTATGCAGTTGGAAATTATTTCTGACAGATCAACTCTTACAGTTTTCTAGGCCATTCATTTTTTTTTCTCCTTTGAAATGACAAAGGAAAGTTGACTTCAGTCAAAATAACACACATAACTTAATCTCATAAATCACAGGTTTAATGTTACTTGTTTTCAGTAGACTTTGAAAACCTTACTACTGTCACATATAACTAGAAGTAAATTGACAACTCCTGACTAAATTCAGAGAAAATAAATACAAGTCTTCTAAAATATACAGGACTCACCTCCCTAATGTGAACATAAAATTCAAATACCTCTTCCATTTTTTCCCTTGAAGATATGTTAGCTTTACTTTGAGCAAAAAGCAACATTCCTTTGCATTTCCCAAAGCCGTTACACTGAGACTCATCGGATACCTATAACACTTGCTAAAGTTACCACTTAAATATTTCTAGATCTGTAGTGACTATTTCTTTAAAGAATGAAGTGTGGGATTTTTTAAAAATCATCTGATAATTAAGATAACAATGCAAACTTCTAGGCATGAAAAAATAAAATTATGAAGCCACACATCATTCTGGCTTAAAGAAATATCATTAACATGAATTAAACTGCTATGGCAGTTTCCTACATCTTATGAAGAAGGATGCTTTTAAATCATCACACAGTTAATATACCCCAAATCTTTGTTCTCTAATATCAATGGCTGCAGAAAAACACAGATGAGAAAAAAGAGGTCAGCACAGATAAAAAATTGAAAAGTATTAAGTCAGACCCAAAGCCCTCTATTTCCTTTTGTACATTATGAAAAAGATTAAGCATAAGAATTTATTTACTTAAACAATCATAAAATTTTATCTTGTAGCTCTCTTTGTGACAAGGCACAAGATAAGCCCTGTTTACTAAGCAAAATGAAAATATGAATTTTCATTGTAGTCTATTAAATTATATTTTATAATCCATTTTATTAATAATATAACTAAGCTGATAATTTTATTATGTATGGAGTACTGTATTAGTTGTTGAGAAGTGAATACTGTTTAATTATTTCATTAATCTGTATGGACTAAGAAAACTGAAAGTAGCAGCTGGTTAGACATCTCAGTGGTTAAGAGCACATGCTGCTCTTGCAGAGGATCTGAGTTTAGTTTGTCACACCCTTATCAAATGGCTCCAAGGGAACCAAAGCCCTCCTATGGCTTCCTTGGGTACCTACATACCCATACACATACAAACATGCACACTCACAATTAAATACACAGTCTATTTTCTTAAGATCTCAAAATGGAATGACTAAACAACCTACAGAGATGATGAAAGGTTATAGGCTGGTGTTGCTTCCAGCTCCTTTGATAAGAGTCAGAACAGCATTCAGACCAAAGTTTGAGCAAGTCCAGAAATCAGAAGATCATAGTTGGTATGGATGAGACAAATAAGAGTGAAATCAGTGTGAGGACTAATGTATAGAATTCCAGTTAACTGTGATCACCCCAGCCTCAGTTGTTTGCTTTAAGTGGGATTTACAGTGAAAAGATGAACTTTGAAGAAGGAAAATTTTAAAAAGGAACATTGAGAGATAGCCTATAAAATCAGATCAGAACCACATCTTGGAGAATTGAGAAATCATAAGAGGGTTGCATAAAATGCGCAGTCTTAGCACAGAACATGTTGGGATAGTTACTCCTTTCAGTATGACTCTCTGAAGGAGTGCAGAATGGATATGAGTGAGAACTATACAGAAAGAGAGCCTTAGTTATGATAAAACAGTGAACAGGAGTGATATTGGTAGAATTCTGATGATAGGCAAATACCAAGAATTTCTATATAAAACCTGGCAAATCACTGTCCTTCAGCACTTTTATAACTGACATTTTATATTAGAATGACTTAATGCATACTTTAAACATAAGCAAGAAGAGTAAGTTTGGGGGAAATGGAGGGAGAGAAAGAAGAAAATGATAGAAGTCTACAAACTCATTTTTAAACATGTTGGATTTCGAGAGCTCATATTTCAGATATGAGTCCTTAGGAATAAAGCAGAGGCTCATACGGGGGATTGATTGGGTGATTATGATATTATATTATATTTGTGTTCATGTATCACTAATAGGAGTTCATATTTATGTTTGATGGGTGTGACCTATCTGTGGGTGTCTAGATTACTTTAAGAAAAACTATATGATATAGTGTTCTTTTTAAAGATAGATCTGAATATAGCTTTAAGAATTTTGAACACTTGTCTATCTTTTTACATATGAATGAAAAGGCATTAATTTGCCTAGTAAAACAGATTTCTGTTTCAAATATGAGTTTAACATAACATTTATATTTTACATGCAATATGTCTGTATGTTTTACATAAGTTTAACTGAATATGTGAACAGGGCAAGACTGTAGACCAGGAGCTCAGTAAATGCTCACAGTCAATTTGGTAAAGGTGAGGTCCAAGGAGAATAAAGACGTAGAGGTTTAAACAACAATTGCTGGAATTTCAAATTGCATATTCCCAGGTGAAAACACACAACAGTCTACTAAAAGAATGTGTCTTGTGTCCAGATCAATAATTAAAAAAGGGATATAATCAAAAAATTCTAAAAAAAAAATTATGATACCAACAATAAAGATGTATAGAAAGAATGGCTTGCAGTCTTTTAGCAACATTGGGCAGAATTACCAAGGGAGCAGTTTGATCTAAAGATGATAGGGAAGGAATTGCAAAAACACAGAAATATGCACACTGCAGACACAATGCAAGTAATGGTCTCCCTGTTAAGTACTTACTCAGACTCTTTCATATATGTGTAGATAAATACACAAAAGTTATATAAAAGGTTTTAAATATATAACCATAGTCATCTACATACATATGATTCCAATAGCTGTTTGAATTTTAATAGATTAAAACTCTAAATATCTAGTGTTTTTCAAAAAGTGTATGGGAAGATGATAATATAACCATACTAGTAGAATGCTACACTGTGAAAAGTAAAAAGACTGTCCATACAGAAAACAACACCAGTTGTCTTCAGGATCATAACAGTCTTACACCACCATATTCTATGTGACACCATTTCTTAAAATTTCTTGAAAAGGCAAAATTAAAGATGATTAAAAATTAATGATTTGAGAAGATGTAGAGGTATGTCTTTAAAGACACAGCTTTAGGGATATTTCTTGAGGCAATGTAATAATCCTCTCCCCTGTTACTATGGTGGCTAAATAAATTGCCATGGTAACTGGAAAAACAGACACACATATATCAGTGTTTATTCTCTGTTTTTGCTACTGTGTATACACTTACATACAATGTGAACCACTGGGAAAAACTGATGTGGATGGAAGACCCTTTTGTCCCATTCTTCTTTCTTCCTATGAATCTAGAGTCCTCCAAAAATAAATGTGATAGTGCACTTACCTATGAACCTAGAGTCTTCCAGAAATAGATAAACAAATGTGATAGGGCACTTACCTAACTTCTATGCAACCCGGGGTTTGATCCTAGCACCACAAATATAAATGAATAATTATAAATCAAGCACACTGTTAGGAAATAATGGGGAAAAAATCAATCTGTATGATAGTAACAAACAAATCTGTATTTTTACCGAAATAATTTACAAAACATCACACTAAGAATTTCGGACACAGCAAATAAACAATAAGAAACTGGTGGATATATTGTTTAGTGATTGTTCAAGATACCATGTCATTATTATAGCATCTAGGGTAACAAATTACACACTATCACTTCCTGAGGAGCATATTTTTTAAAAACCAATTGATTGAAAATTAATGCATGTATGACATTTCTGAATTTCCTGTACCCAGTCTATAAGTCAAGCTTAAGCACCACTAACCAGAAGATTAAAAGGCCCAATAGTCAGAGGATGATAGATTCAGTGGGAGACTCACTACTGTCTGGTTCCCGGCAGTGCACTTATTTGATGACTTCCTGCCTTCTTCATAATGCTGAAAAGGGAGTTCCTTCAGCAATAATCTACAAATTAGGAGAAACCCATTTAGCCTGTCAGAAAAGTTACATGATTGAGTATCCCTAAGCAGCATGCCAGGTATTTAATCAGTTCTTTACAACAAAGGGAATAGTTCTTATTGCTTTTGCTACTCTAGAAAATTTAATTTTTATAATTATAAAGGATAAAAATGTGAAATCAAAATTATTACACAAAGAGAGATAGTTAACTGGCTGTGAAAAAAAGTATGTGAAAATAATCTTATATATTTTGGAAAAGAGTTATTTTCTGTGGAAGAAGTTTTTGGACCATTCATTTTACATTAGGGTTAGCTAATAAATTGGATAGGATAAATTATCCATTTGGGAAATATGAATTTGGTTGAAATAAAATAAAATAAGCTGTAATTTATGTCATGGCTTATATATTTTGTTTTAATATTATATAATAAAGAAATTGGAGTTGTTATCTTATAGAGTAGCAGAAGAGACCACATACAGTGCTCTAAGTATATTGGGATGTAATCCTGACTGTCAGTGTGTGTGTGTGTGTGTGTGTGTGTGTGTGTGTGTGTGTGTCTTTCTGTTTCTGTGCATTTCGATATGTGTCTGTTCCTTTAATGATGCTTTCAAATAAAAAAGAATCTAATCAGCTTCTTCTAAGTATTATTCATTGTTCATTATTAAATATATGAGTAATTGTTTAGAGAGAGTAGCTTTTTTCAATTGGTCAAAATTTCACTGCAAAAAGTTGAACCACAAGAAAGTTAACAAAGTAATTTTGGTCAAGTATGTAAACTGTCTAACTACAAACTTCTTTTAATATTATATTATTTAGTTTTATGAATATTTCCCAAGACCATAACCTTGTTTTGCATATTTTTACATTGAATATTAAGCTCTTTACCAGAGAGTTTAAAGAAAGGGAAAGTTACCTCAGGAGAACTGTTAAACAGATGCTGCATATATAAAATGGCAATGTAGACATATAAAACATGGATAGAAGGGAGTCAATTAACTGCCTGTGTGTGTGTGTGTGTGTGTGTGTGTGTGTGTGTGTGTGTGTGTGTCTGTGTGTGTGTGTCTGTGTGTGTGTGTCTGTGTGTGTGTGTCTGTGTGTGTGTGTGTGTGTGTACTTAGTATATTTAGCAACAATAAGAAAAAATTCAAATTTAGGAGTCCAGTAAAATATCAGATATTATGGGACTGTGACATTATAAAATGAAGTTAAAAGATCTTTAGTCTCCCCTTAAAGTGAAACTAGATTGTTATGTGGATAATCTTAACTTTACTAAATTCTATCACTCCAGGAATTAATTTTAAATAATTTGTATGTTTGAATCTATTAAGATCCAAATGTTATTTACCTATTTTTAAAAGGCAATGCTTTCACTTACATCAGAAATCTTGTTTCTCTTTTCTGAGGCAGATGTCTCTCGATGGTAGCACTTGGTACCCTAAGTAGACAATAGGAACATATATTCGAACATGTTAACCTGAGGTATGGCTAGATAGTAGTGTGATCTGCCAACAAGCTTACCAAGAGTTATATATCAAAATTAGCATCACATTTCTAATCAACCAATCTCAGAGACATGTTTCAGCACAATTGATATTATTCATAATATTTCTAACATTTGAGGATTGTTCCCCAAAACATCTGTGAGCCCAAACTGACTCCTTTATGAGGTGTGATTTGTGAAACAATAAGGCAGTCATCTCAAGCAAAACAGAACCAAAAATAGTATTTTCTCTGTCTCTCTGTCTCTCTGTCTCTCTGTCTCTGTCTCTCTCTGTGTCTCTGTGTCTCTGTGTCTCTCTCTCCTCTCTCTCTCTCTCTCTCTCTCTCTCTCTCATAAGACAGAAATGTAGAATTTAAAGTGTATAGTCGAAAACAAACTGCCTTTGCAGTTCTATCTGCTTTTGCAGTTCTATCATAAATCTCTACAGATCTTTATGAAAACAATCACTGCTTTTCCTTTTGTGACTTAAAAGGAGCAAAATATAAACTTACAACCACTGCCAAGGTGCTGGCCACTCCCTCAACATGCTTCAGCTTGCCTCTTTTGTTTTGTCTAATGGTCATCTTGGCAATCTAACATAATTTTTGAGCTGATTTTATTTAATCTATCTTTGTCTTCTGACATCTCTCTGATCCCCCAATCTATGAGTCACAGTCTTAAATAGAATTTCACCAACTCTGTGACTTTGTCCTTCACTGACATTTTGCTAATCTCCTGTTATCCTTGTGGCCCTGCATTAGACTTTTAATTTTTATCTTTTGTTCAATTTTCAAGAAGAAAGTAGCATGCTACTTATAAAAATAGGAAATTAAGTGGAGTTCAGTACCCCAAACCATGCTGCTATGAAGCATTAGCATGATCTCTGTGAGTACAATCGGTCTTGTTAATCCATAAACCCAAAACCACCTCTGATTCTGCTGATTCTTTATGAATTTTAAATTATTTTAATTGAACATCAATTCTTCCCCTAATCCTTCCACAATTGTCCCTGACTTTCATCCAATATTTAGCTGTGTGTCTCTACATCTGTTTCAATGAGCTGTTGGGTAGAGCTTCTCAGAGAACAGCTGTAGGTTCCGGTCTGTAAGCATAACCGAGTATCATTAGTACTATCAAGGAATGGCCCTACCCTCTCAGGGTAGGGGGAATGGAGAGAGGGACTCTAGGAAGTGGGTACCAGAGGACAGGCAGCATTTCAAATGTAAATAAGTGAGGGATGAATAAATTAATTACTTTAATTGAAAAATGCGTCTATACTAACAGATGATGTTCAGTCACACTTACCTTTATGCTCACATTTTTCCCATTCATCCCACATATACCTGAAGTATGGCAATTTCCAAAATTATCAACTTCGAATTCATCATATAAAATCTCCTGTTCCTAAGACACTTAGAGTACTGAACACTAAGAATTTTTTCACTACAATTCCTTTCTCTCTACAGAAGCTTCCAACACTTGTGAACCTTGTAATCTTCTTTTTTGTTTTGTTTTGTTTTTAATAAAACTTTATTATTTTCTTGATAGATTTATATAATTTTTTCGATCATATCCACCACTCTCCCAAGATCTCCTTATCACTTCTCTGGTTTCTTTCTTTCTTCCTTCCTTCCTTCCTTCCTTCCTTCCTTTCTTTCTTTCTTTCTTTCTTTCTTTCTTTCTTTCTTTCTTTCTTTCTATAATTTATTTATTTTTTTCAAATCATAATTTTTACTCATTCACACAGGGGTTATAAATATAAAAAGGCATAATCTTCTTTACTCTAGCATCTCAACAATGAATCCAAGTGTTTAAGTTTGGGGGAAAAGAATAAAACAATCATTCATAAATAGTAACATCAAAAAACACTGATTTATTATATAAAGCTCTCTTTTTTCTCATATCAGAAACTTGCAATGTAGGTAGTATTTAATTTCACTAAAATGAGGCTTAAAGAAGTCAAGATCAATGTGCCAAACTTTATTTATTTTTTTTTTTTTTTTTTTTGGTTTTTCGAGACAGGGTTTCTCTGCATAGTCCTGGCTGTCCTGGAACTCACTCTGTAGACCAGGCTGGCCTCGAACTCAGAAATCCGCCTGCCTCTGCCTCCCAAGTGCTGGGATTAAAGGCGTGCGCCACCACTGCCCGGCTCAAAGAAATCAATTTTTTTTTTTTTTTTTTTGGTTTTTAGAGACAGGGTTTCTCTGTATAGCCCTGGTTGTCCTGGTACTCGGTAGACCAGGCTGGCCTCGAACTCAGAAATCCGCCTGCCTCTGCCTCCCAAGTTCTGGGATTAAAGGCGTGCGCCACTACCGCCCGGCCTGTGCCAAACTTTAAAAAGTCACATTTATCTATGAAATCACTGGTCTATACTTGGAATTTTTACTTATTTTATTATACGCCTGTCTTCTTTTTATAAATTTAAGGAGCAAATTTCCCAGGCTTTATAAGACACCTATTGCTGATATAAGAAATGACCATACACTTCATGTCTTAAAACAACTTCAAGCCCAGGAAATCATAGTTCAAGTTAAACTGATTGGGTTAATTCAGACTGTTGGTATGGTAGGCAACTGATGGTCAGAGGAGAGCATCCACCCCTAACCTTTGGTTTAAGTCTAGATGCCATTTGAATTCCTTGGCTCCTAGCTGCTTCTCATACTGCTTCAATCTCATGTTTCTGAGAAGGGGAGGCAGGTAGTTGGGAAGATTTATTTGCAACATTTGATGCAAATAAATTAATTAAAAAATACAATACAAAGCAATTAAAAAATAAACTGCATTTCTATAGTTATGATTATTAAAAAGGCTAGAGAAAGAAAAAAATGTCAAGATCCCCAAACAATAAGTGAAAGAATACATGTTTATAGAAAAACAAAATCTCATGTTTCATTCACATGCATCTTTCTATTCACTGCCATTCCTCTGAAATGACTCCAGATAATTACACTGGGTTCCTTTGACATGTAAAGTAACATATTCATATTATCTAGGTAGCAGCATCCCAACACCATTAAAGAGATGGTATTCAACTTTCCATACTGAGGGAAAGCTCTGATACTGAAGTGGAAACCATTGAATAAAAACTAGTGGTGGTTAAATGTCCACTGTCTTCATTGGACAATTGCCTATAAGAATGTATTGAACACTGCCTAAAAGCACTTAACTTCCAATGAAAGTTTAATTGTTTTCCTGCTCATTTCAGTATAGATCTTCATTTTTATAAACAAAATTTATTTTTTAAAATTTTTCTGAATAACTTTCTACAGATATGATTGTAAAGAAAGGCTAGAAAAAATCATCAGGTTTCCAAAACAATACATTCTTTTTAAACAGAACTTTAGAAAGGTATTTAATTCAGAAATTTATTCTGAATAAACAGAAGCTTTTTAACGTAATGTCATAAGTAAATAGTGACTGTGATTTATAGAAGGATTTGACAAAATAATTTTATTGAACTCAAAGCATATATTTCAATTTTGTCTTAGAATTTCAATAAAAAAATAAGTATTTTCTGCCTCCTATTTCTTAAATATTTTAACTGACTTTACAAAGAAAACATCTAAAATTTAAATTTATTTTCTAATATAATGCATGTTGAAAATAAATTCAAATGTATATTATAAACTTAGTGTTGTATTATCCTTCATCAGCAGTACAAAAATCAAAACATGTTTAATGATTCAGTTTTTGCATATCATAAGAACATTACTTAATGGTGCTTGAACTAACAAAATCAATTGAGTTCATTGATGATTTCACTGCATAATAATACCATGATTGTTTAGGTCATCACTTCTACTTCCATTAGCCTCAGCACTCCAGGGTCATTCAAATACCAGGAATTTTTGTAGAGCAAGAAATAGAGATATTTCAACTCCAAGCTATTAGGATGCCTGTTTCTACTGTTGCCTTTGTTATACTGCAATCAAAACTTGACCAAGAATAGAGTTACCAAGCATCATTTACTAAAACACCAGCATCTGGGCTTTATTGTGATAAATATGTTGACATTATTATTTTAAGCATCAGTGTTGGATTAAAATATATGGGCATAAATTATATGAAACTCATAGCTTAAAATACTAGAGAAATTCATGCTATTAAGCCACCAGCAGCTGAACAAATTATAGGTAACAGAATAATGCATTTCCTAGATCATTTTTGTATATCACTAAAAATTTTAATATTAAGTGGTTGTTTGAGTGAGCTAAAAGGTAGAGCCTGCCTCACAAAATCAAAGAATAAAAGAAAATGGATGATCTTTATACAGAATACAGGCCTAAAGGTGATTTTTCAGCACATGTTATAATATTATAACAGTGAATGTTTTGAGAATAATAATTCTCATAGCAATGAATGGATAGGAAATTTTAGCAAGTAAACTAGCAGAATTATTATTCTAATGGAATAGTTTTTTTTTTTATGCCTGACTCAGAGAAATGTCACATTTATTCAAAGACTTGTGTGTTCCTTGGAAGTTAAACTGTTTTGATGAGAGAGAACGTGACAAAATGATAAAAGCTGAGACTAGCATGACTTAAAAAAATGCCAACTTGTAACCCAGGGACAGGTATTTGCATACTAATTGTAATATTCTTCTGTCATGTACCTTCAGCTTGAAGATCAGTCAGAAAGAGAAACTGCATCATCTGTGACAGCCAGACAGTGGGACGCACAATGCCAGTGAAGTGAGTTGCTCTTTAAAGCTCTTTTGATCTCAGAAGATGTATACATGAAACCCTTGGGTCTTCAGTAGTCTATAGGACTTAATACCTTCAATTTTAATAAAAATGTTAATTGTTGTCTTTCACCTTAACTTTATTTTATTTCTTGCCTTTCTCTATTCATGCTTTCCCTTCCTAAAATATGTGCACAATGCATGGCTTGCTTTTGGTTCTAAATTCTCTGTTTGCTAGATAAAAAAACATTAAAGCCTCCAGAAAGTTGACCTCTCTTTTCATCACGTTTTTCAAAGTAGTGAGTTAGAGATATAACATATATGATCTTCATAAGAAATATTCATTATCACAGTACTTATTAAGGAACTTTTACATGGATATTCAGTGCTGGGTAAGGAAGCAGCTGTCGCTTCCTCGGGCACATGAACTCCTTGCTTGAGTTTTCCATTCTCCAGCACACTGCTAATTGAGTGTGAACAGCTAAGTTGTTGGATTCCACATTTTTTAATGCAATACAACTGGTTCTAGCTGGCTCAATTAGCAAGATAACTGGTAGCTTTCACGCAGTTCCCATCTGGTCTGGCTCTTCTCTGGACATATAATATGAGTACTCCCGGCCTTGATGGCACTTGCTTAATGAAGAAAACAGACAGGAAATCAGCCAAAACCCCATGAAATACTAAGTGCAAATTTGGCTCCAGATACACAGTGAATTTTCTGGCAAACCATACACACATGGAAAGTTACTAAGATTAAAGCACCAGAAATTTATAAAGTTATCTCTCTCTCTCTCTCTCTCTCTCTCTCTCTCTCTCTCTCTCTCTCTCTCTCTCTCTCTTTCTCTCTCTCTCTCTCTCTCCATATGTGTGTGTGTGTGTGTGTGTGTGTGTGTGTGTGTATATATATATATATATATATATATACATATATATCATGCACACACATACACACAAAGGAAAAGAATCACATATACCTCCATTAAGGTTATAATTAAGACACAAATAAAATATAAAGCAGAAAAATAATAATGAAGGAATGTTATATTGACCAATTATTTCAGGTAACACAAAAGTTAAAAAATAAAATGAATGAAACCTCTTTAGTTTTAGCTGCTCATTTCTTATTCTCTAATTTTTAATTCATAGAATTTATTAATATTTCTACAATGGCATTTTATAAAACAAATGCTTGTACTTCTAATGCACATCTAACCTAAGACATTTTCTACATTTATTTTATAATTTCAAAGCTATAAGATTGTGTATTGCATAAACTTTCTGTTGAGTAATTAGTTGCTGCAATGCAACTATTGTATAAAGTATCTGGGTGATTTGTGTGACATTATACTGCAGGAAAACTACTGCACGTTTCCCAAAAGAGTGCATATGTGTTGACTTATGCTTTGTGGGAAGAAATTTGAAAAAAGTTAGGATCCTAAGCAGGCTTGTCTTTAAGTATTAACTCTACCCACTACTATCTGCATGATACTGTACAAGTCACTAGCATTTATAGTCTATTTAGTCACTGGTAACTGGTGAATTCACTACACTAATTTATTGTCACTGTTAACAGATGAAAGATATGTGATATGCTTAATGCGATCCAGAGTATATTATGAACATTCAAGGCACAGTTGTACATTTTAGAGTTCTGATAAATATTAGTTTTTATTTTGTTATGAGGTACCAAAACATGTCCTTTTAAAGAATAAAAACTCATAAGAAACCTAAATTAAACATTTTTAGTAGTAGGAAATATTATTCATTAAAATAGCTACACTCTACCTAATTTCTGGAAAGAAAGCACTCCGCTTCTTCCAGCTCTAGCAGTATAACAAATATTCAAAACTGAAGCTTGTAGGTGAAAAGCATGTCAGAAAAGTGAGCAGTCCAGGAATCTTCTAAAGCCACGGGGGTATCCCTTCTGAGAGCTGAAAAGCAGCTTACTCCTTTAGAGCAAAGTCAACATTTCCTGACGTGAATTTATAGTAGAACACTCTAGCAACTATAATTGTAGGATGTCTAATGTTCTGTGTGTATATCTACAGAATACAGAGCACTTTAAGTACAGTTCTGTAATTCAAAACAACATTCTTCCTTTAGTTCTTATCTACACTCTCACTTCCAGGCTTCTTTTCTTCCTGTTTTTCCTGTTTTTTACACAATTTTGAAAATAGGAAAGGCCATTGCTTATTGACACGCCTCCACGCTCAGACTCTTCCTGGTTCTACCTAAAGGCCCGTAGTGCAATCTTTAATGTCACTTTCCTCAAGAATGACAGTTCTTCTGTTTTGTGGTCCTCCAGGCATGTTGCCACATTCTGTCTCTGCTTCCTTTGCCCATAGCACTAAGGATGTTCCACCTGAACAATTTACCTACAATTTCTTTCTATTCTCCGGCATCCTGAAAGCCACATCTCCTTTGCTTACGTCTTATACCAACCACTGTGTAGATTTTGAGCACTAACTTCTTGGCCTACCCACATTCTTCTGGGTACTAGAAAATAACTACTTTTACTTCTTATTAAAGAACTTACATATAAACAGAGAAGTAGAGGTTTATACTAGAATGGATTTGCTATTTCTCTTTGTTTCTGATAATAACTCCTCATTTCAAAGGATATCCTGATGACCAAGCTCTTCTCTGCCCTATGCATTAGCACATACTCTGCAGAGATTTTCATATAATTTAAATATTACATCGACCACTATATTTCCATCTGCATAGACTATTTTATGCAAGTGCAATTTAAAATGACCTTTATAATAACTTTAGAATTCCAACAAAACAGTATGAGAGCCATGTAACACAACATAATCTTAGTAAAGTCACAGTTTAAACGCACAAAAGCACTTCAGTGTGAAATTATATCTAGGATTAAGACTAATAATTTATGAGCAATCAAAACTGAACAATGCAAATCTTTTTACATGTCCATTTCAATGAGAGACCACCATTGCAAAAGTCTCCTAGACTGTGCTTTCAAATGCCAGTAAGTTAAAGGAAAAGTGGACATACAAAGATCATCACTTAGAAAGGAAATTTCAGCTAGAAAATGTCAGTAAGAGAAGAGAGAAAAATGAATTCCCAGGAGACTTTCCTCAATCCTCTTATTATATGAAAATACAACTAATATTAAAACAGTGGGAGAACACAGTCAACCCTTTAAAAAGCATAGAAGAGCTGCAGTAAATTACAAACAATAAGACATAAAAGCATAATAAGCACTTCACAAAAGCATATTTAGGATTATCAATATGCAACACAAAAATATGGTATGCAATGCAATATTTATAAGGATAGCTGGAAGTGAGACCGTCTCTACTATATTGTCAATTGTTTAAATGTATGATATAGTTAGCTAACCCCTTTCTGTCTGTGCATAACTATACAATCAAACTCCTTGGCTAGGAGTGGCTTCCTCTGTAGAGGGGCTTGTTTCATCAGGATCTTTATCTGTTAAGAGGAATAATACATAGTATATTTGTATCTCACATAGTTTATATCTTAAAGCTGACTTATTATTTTATATACTATCCCCCCAATGTATACCTTCTTCAGAAAACTTCAGTCCATAAATTTTTACTGCTTGGAAAAAAATTATATCACACTCTTTTGACAGATTCCTACATTTAAGTAAACCAGTCCAGAACTAGTCTACCAGTCTAAGGAGAAATAAAATCTGATTCAGAATAGGGTAACTACAACAAAATACTAAAGTCAAACATCTTCTACATCATGACATTAGAAATCCTTAGAGTCTTTCTATACTTTCTAAATATTCATGATTATTAAACTGGTGAATTTGTGTGCTATGAAAACTTAAAAAATATTCATTCATTTTGATTACTATCAGAAGAATTTTTGAGTAGAACGTAGTGACACAAAATTAGTAATATATTCAGACAAGTTTATAATTGCTTCACAGAACCAATGTATCTCTGGTGCCATTAGTATAATGCCATCATTTACAAATATTAATACTGTTGACTAGATTGATAAATAATATCCTGACATCAAATTATATTCCACATTATGCTATTGTCAGTGTCCACATTGGAAAAACACTATGTGTTTTTTACTGACATTTTCCTGTTTCATCAATGACTCATTTTAATGATGTAATTTAAAAAATATCTTCAGCTCAAGTATTACCATAATGTATCAAAGAAAAAGATCACAATGCTATTGTCAAGGGTAGATGCTGTTTCTACAGGTCTCCAACTACGGAAACACTGGCATGGTCTGAAAATATGGACTCGCTCTTAGCTAACCAAGGTAAGATGCAAGGAAAAGTGCATTTTAAAGATGATAAACACAAATCATTAAACCTTGGAAATGACAAATATTTCAGGAAGTATGATATTGATCAGCATTTGAAGCACAAAAGTTTAAGATCTTGGTGTCGAAACAAATTTAGTTTGGCCTAAATAGGTTGGTCAGAAGTTTAAACATGAATACAATGAAAATCAAGGAAAACACTTTCCATTATTTTAGCCTATAATTACATGAATTTGGTCATTGTTTGTCATTGCTAACAAGCTGAAAGAAATATTCAAACTATCAACAACAGGAAATTAACTACTTCTTTTTCAATCTTATGAACCAAATTAGAAAGTCATTAGTATATTTAAAATAAATGGTCTTCATTTTTACTGAATAAAAAAAATATTTATTTTTTATTAATGAATATGTGTTTATGTCTAAAAGTATGGTTCAGTGTGGCAATTGTGACCAATTATATATAAAATACTTTAAAATTGACATCAATTTTTATACACAACATAGTTACAAACCTTCCCACAATTCCCATATGTCTTATAAACTATTAGGTTCAGAGTGCATCCATCCTGAGAGGAAAAAATGGGACTACAGATATTATACAGAACATATTTATAGTATCCATTGTATTATCCAAATAACATTTCTGTTTTAAACTAATAAAGTATCAGAAAAGCATAAAATAAGTAAACCAGGCACATTCTGCACAGCTTTCTGTTCATACTTACAGTTAGATTGAATTAAATGCATTATGATACTCCGAATACTTTATTTTTATTGGCTAAGTCATAAATTCATCCACCTACTATCTCAAGTACAACTAAAGACATTCATTGAAAATGCTTTGGATATGAAACAGCTCTTTCTAAGTTAGAAGGGAGACTTTCTTATGTTCTTTAGTGTGCAATCAAGGACTTAAGTCAAGTTTGATAAGTGACTCTTATTAGAATCCCTCTACCAGTTGTCATCAACATGGTTCCTCCACTGCAGAGGAAATGATTTCTGTTCAACAACCATCCAGAATAGAAGTGAGGAGGACCCTAAGATGGATAAAACTGCACTCATACAACCCTTTCTGGGCATTTACTCCCATAGAAGACCAAAGTTATAATTCATCTAAATAGTTAATTAATATGGCTTTTGTAAATCAAGATAAGTAATAACAGTATAAATTTTTTGTAAATTTACATACCTAGTAGATTAGAAAACTGCTTAAACATTTTTACTAACTTTGCCTTTATGTTGACTTGGCTTTCCTGGTAGCTTTCAATTTCTACTCCATTTAATGTCCTCTGTGACTGCGAAAAATATAAAGCCATTCCATTCTGCACAATGCCCTCAAGAATGGATTTTATTACATATAATATGCTAGTCCAGAATTATTTGAAATGTTTTCAAATTAAAATGTGTCTAGCACAGAAAAGTCAGTGAAATATTGAATAGAGGGACAGAGTTTCTTAACCTGAAAGTTAATTGTTGATTTTGCTTCTTGGGTGCAAATTAAGGTGTGGAAAGAAGCATTGTTCAGAGTAGGCCTTTCTAGAAATTGAAGAGAAGCAGAAAACAAGGCCATTTCTCAAAATGTCCATATCTGTAGGATACATTTATAAAATCCTTGAGGAGAAGAGCATGACATATCCTAGTGACACCCACAATACTATCAAGCAAGATGTATTACTTCTTTATTAATGAATACTTTATCTTATATGTTTGAACTTCAAAATTACAGAAATGTTTGAATTACTTTCAGAGAAAGTTTTACCTTTGACTACAAATTTAAAAATCTACATTTGTGACAGAGAACCTTAGTACAGAGTTAATTCAATTTTCATATGGTTAATAATAATTAATAATAACAACCACATTATCTTACATTCATTTCAAGAATTTTAATTAGTATCTGATATATTTTTATAATGAAATTTCATTTTTACATTACTTCATTTAAGAAAAATATTATGCTACTTTTATTCAGTGTTTTAGATACTCAAGATTTGTCCTAGAAAGCTATGCATTATTTTATATTTTTCTTACTAAATTTCACTTTTGTTTCCTACCTATAAAAATTTGACAGATCTCATCCCTTCCATATTTTCTTATACTTTTTTCAATCCCCTGAATTTTCATAAGTTTAATTCTTCCAGGTGATTAGATAAGAGGGGTACCTCTCTCACCCTACACTGGGAAAACAAATGCTCAGAGCACAATCACTGGTGTTTTCAGAAGGCAAATTCCTCAGTGACCAAATCTCGAAGATTTCCTAATCCAAAATAAAGCTTCAGTTTACAAGCATATCTTCCCAAATACAATTGGAAAAGATGACTACCATGACTTTAAGATACCGGAAGAGTATAGTCAAAAAAGAGATCTCAATATAATCTGCCTAACATGGCATGTAGCTTCTGTCATACTCTCAACCATACATAGCTGAAAACACTGGACAAGAATCACTTTTTTAAATTAGCTGTGTATATTTCACAAAAGAACTCTACAAGGCACATTTTTATGAGGATTACAGCAAAATAGAAGCCTAAGCAGCATTTTTAATCACATAACTATTTATCAAAACCAGACTTGTGCTGCATGTGTAATAATGTGGGGGAGGGGAGGGGTGTTGAGACATGTGTTGTTATAAGTAAAGATGGAACTGAGATTATTTTTTGATAAATCCATATCCTGGTCAAGTTAAAGGAACTGAGCCTATAGATAAGTGAGCCCCCATGTACCCCCTACTCCAAAGCCTACAGAGAAATGTATGCTCAGAAGAAAACATGATCATGTGGCATCTCACATTGAGTACATTCCTTAAATCAACACTGGGGGAAAAAAAAAACCTTTCTTTCCTTTCAGAATAAAAATTGTCCAAAGAAGAGGTGAATAAAGACTCAATCCCAAGACCTTGTTAGTTACTTTCTTGGTTTAAGGATCATATTTGTCCAATATAGTCAACGCGAAAATTGTATCTTCTCCTTTGAGTCTAAACCAACATATCTCATTCCCCCAGTTCCAAATTGCATCTCAAAAGCATATATAAAAAATACGCACATCCCAATTAATATTACAAAATTAACTTGAAATAAGTAGTTCAATAGCCCAAGGCACTAGTCATCAAGACATTTTCTGACAAATAAGTCAGATCTAGAAATAGAAAATGTGTTTTTTGGTATTGAAGTTACTTTTTAAAATATAAATGAAAATATTTTGGACTTGTGGTTACTCACAAAAACTAAGTTTTCTAATTTGAAAATAATAATATATAAATATTACATTGTCTGGATAAAAAATAATTGCCAGAAGACATTATATCAATAAATTCTCATTTGATGCAATGGACTATATTATAGATGATGCAATTCTTTCTTAAATATATTATAGCTGGATTGGATGCTTTTCGAACATTTCTAAAAACAGAATTTAGTGAAGAAAATGTTGAGTTCTGGCTTGCCTGTGAAGACTTCAAGAAAACAGAATGTAGAGAAAAGATTGCTACCAAAGCTAAGATGATTTACTCAGAATTCATTGTAGCTGATGCGCCAAAAGAGGTGAGTGAAATATCCCAGAATAATGAAGTTGCATCGCTCAAAGCTCTTCACACTTAGAAATGGAGTTAACTCCATCTAAAGAATAACCTAATCATTTCTTTTTTATAGATAAAAATGTCAGTAGACATATATATATATATGAATCATATATATATATATATATTATTTATATATTGACATCCAATATATAAATATATTCAATGCCAGTATATTTTTTTAAAAATTAATACATGTGAAAGAAACCAATCTTACCACTGGAATATCACCAGTTTTTGTTTTCAATTTCTTAGAAGTCTGCCTTATAGAATGGAATAATGTTCTATATTCCAAAGGTGGGTGTGAAACTTTTGTGTGAAAATGAGCCAGATATCTTTAGGAAATGAGTAAGTCCTGTGTGTACAACTTAATGGCCAGCAAAATACAAAGCATCTCAAGAGCGAATGTAAAAGTAACTTATTCCTCTGATGTCATTATCATCTCAAAGAATTACTGATGAATAAAATCACCCTTTCTAACCTTTTTGAATTCTGGCTGTCTGGATCAATTCAGTTATTCTGGCCCAAACTTCTGTATGAACTGACAGATTCAGTTTTTCAGAGCTTTTTTTTTTTTTCAGCTTCTCACTGAATTGTTCTGCTTGTCCTTACACTAACTCTGGAAATGTGTTCTAATCTTCTAACTCCTTCTTACTCTCTGGCTACAACTTACCTGCACTGAGCTGCATGGATTCAGAAATGTTTTCAAGTACACTAAATTGCACTCACTGAACTGAATATCAAATGACTGAATTGAACGGCTCCAAACTGCACTGATGGAACTCTTCTGACTGGACAGAATTGACTCAATTCTCTCTCACTTCAATGCTCTTCAGTAGTTGACTTTCTTTCCTGTCTGTCCTTGAGAGAGTTGGGTGTATCCTACCTCTGACTCATTTTTGTCAAATCTTTCTCTGATTTGTCACTTTGTCTGCCCCTCAATTAGACATTGCTTTCAAACATAGCTGCTTTCTTCTACAAACTAAGCTAACTTACATTGTTTGGGATTAAAGGAGTATAATAAGGGAATCTTTATTCTGGACAAAGCAGCCATGTTGCTGGCTTAAAATTCCTCTATAGGGAATTCTAGAATGATTCTGATAATTTCTCTTGAAATAGTGTTTATTTTTATTGTGCACGCATGTGTGCTCCTTTGCATGCATGCATGTGTATGTATAGATTCACTTAGCTGTGTGTGTTTATGGCAGGCATCAACTTCCAGATATGTTACTATCTAGCCATCCACCTTAACTTCTAAATTTTCTTTTATTTTTGAGTTTATAAGATAATTACATTTGCAAGTCTTTCCCTTCCCTCATTCCAAAACCTCCCATATATCCCTCCCTGAGCTCCTTCAAATTCTTGTCTTCCATTTTTCACACATGCCACACATGCCAAAATAGACAGGGAAAAGTCCACAGACCTTACCACTATATGAAGAACTAAAAGTAATCAAAAAGGCAGAAAGAAGAGATAGTCCTCCCCAGGAAAGAGATTGATTGTCCACTTTAATTTTTGAAACAAGATCTCTCATTGCAACTTAAGTCTCCTGTTTTGGCTATACTATTTGCCCAACTAACCTCCAGAATCCATCTGTCTCCACCTCTTCAGCTACAGGGTTACAATCATGCCCAACCTTACATGGGTGCTGGAAACCCAAACTCAGACTATCAATTTGGTTAAGAATGTTTTCACTAAGCCCTTTAATGATATTTATGATATGGAAAGTTTCATTAGTGTTTGGTTTAATTTTGAGTACAAAAATTATATATATACATATATATCAAATAGTATATAGTATTAACTATAACTGGCATTAAACATTTTACATGTTAAGATTGATAAAGATACATTGAAAATATGTAACACAAAATCAAAATTTTTAATGAACAAGTAGTGGTCAAATAGAAAGCTATATGAAGCTAGTAATGCCAAAAAGTAGCTCATAACGCCAGTGATTTTTCCTACAAAGCTAAAAAAATCATACATGTGTCACTAACAGTTATTATACTTTCTTATCCAACATTAGGGTTTGTGCTGAGAGTAAAGTGATGGTCCTTATACATATTGAGTAAGTTAAATAGAATTCAAATGCATTGATTAAAAATCTAGGATGCAAAGTTATAGGATGTTCAACTTTTAGATGGACATTAATTACTGCAGTGGTTACTAGTTTGGTATAACACTAACAAACACAAGAACTGTTGAAGTGTGGCTTTGAATTCACAGGGGGTAGAAAAGAACTTGAACTCATATGGAGATGCTTCAAACATTCATTTCCAAGTCACCACCTAAAAATCAATAAATAATTCTGGAAAATTGAAAATGTAGTATTATGGTTTGTCAAGTTGATTAATGTACCATTTCCTAAAAGCTTGAAAGCAACTCTGAAAAATGTCTTTTACTGTGATCCTCATTTCAAAGCCAATCTTTTTTCTTCCTTACACATATAATTAGCAATGGCTACAAACCAGTAAACATCATGAAAATAACATAATAAAAATATAATTTACAACTACAGCTGAGAGACTGTAGAGATGGCTCAGTGGTAAAGAGCACTCAAATGCTCTTGCAGAGGATCAGGGTTTAATTCCCAGCTTTCACAAAACAGTACAAACTCTGATGTCCTCCTCTGGCATCCAAGGATTCCAGGCAAATATGTGGTACATAGTCACATATGCAGGCAAAAAAAATCAATACACATGAATAAAATAAAAATTGAAAATATAAAACAATGCAGCTGAAATCAAAGTTATAATTAACAATTTTTGACAAACATTTGCTCATTCCCTAACCTTTCATCCCTAACATCCTCAGCAATAATTTACCTACACAATGCAATTCCTGTGTCCATATATAAAATTTTTATAGGTTTTAGTATTTTACATCTAATTAACTAAATAAAATACAAATAAATTTATGGTCCATTTTCAAGTAATGGTTATTACTTGAACAATCAATGTTTCAAAATGACTCTGAAGTATGCATTTAAACATGACAAAATTCATTGATATCAGTGTATATATTTGTGTGTGTGTGAGTGTGTGTGTGTGTGTGTGTGTGTGTGCGTATAACCACTCTTTTTCCTATTATTTACCATTAACTCATTCTAATGCGAATGCCTCAGGACACTTGAATGTGTTGTTTTATTTACCAACTAATTTGTCAAACCATTATTGGCTTTCAATTACATATTAAAGATAATATATCCACTAGTAGGTTTATTTATTAAACATAATTTTTTAATATTTTTAAAATAATAAATTGAATAAGATAGGAAGAGAGAATGACTTGTAATAAAACTGCACAAATAGAAAGGGAGCATGTAATAATAAAACACACTTAAAGTTAATTGTTGCCAAAGCAGTAAAGAGTGATTACAACCACATTGAAAGGTATAGAATAGATTTCCAGAGTAACTCACTGATTAAGGAGACAGGTTTTGAAATATAATTCATGTTTTCTGAAAAGAGAAAATGAAGTTAGAATATTAATTCTAACAGAAAGTTAATTCCAGAGCAGTTCATAAGAGACTATTCTCCTTTATTCTATATTCAGCTGATACTCTGCAATTGACTCTGATAAAGAACTAAATTATAACCAATTTCCTTAGTAGAAAATCCTACACTGAAGAAAAGTGCTAGAGACGTGTTGTCTAAGTGTTCTTTCCTTCCAAACACTCATTTCTTTACTTTTCACTGTAAAAATGCTCCTGACTTAATCAATTTTAATTGATAGCATCTAGACTGTACTAAACTTCATTACTGAAGCTTGTATAAAAGCTGGCATTATATGGTTGTCAGAATACCATCCTAACAGTCAGAGACTACATACAAATCCTGGCATTTCGGAGTCTATGACAGATGTAATCATTTCAGCTGCATCTCTTTCACCGAGTCATCTTCCCTCTGGTTCTCCCTTTAAGCATGAGATGTATGATATAGCACAAAGTCTAATGCTTGGATAGATCTCAAGTTGGATTCAAATCTAGTGCCTCTTTTTTGTTGTGGAGACTTTCATTTCTGAGATTCACTTTCCTCATCTAAAACAGGAAAACAACCTATGTACATAAAACAGACAAAACAGTGATCAATGAAATATCATTATTAGGAATTATTCCATGTGAAAAATCTTTTGATATTTTAAAATACTTTAATAGTGCTTTCCTATAACCAAGTCTTTAAATGAGCTATTAAAATTTAAAGTATTAAAAATCTCACTTGTAGACTTCTGTAAAGATGTAAAGATGGATTTTTAAGGCTTTAAAAGCATGAAATGTGAATATACACTGTACAAAATGTGATAACAAACACCTGCCATTCAAAGGAGAAACTCATTGAAGAAATCCCACCCAGATGGGCTAAGGAGAAAATGTTTCATAAAGCAAATTGCATGACCTGGTTATTTTGAATAGACGACTAGACATTTTGAATATTTTAGACAATTTTTTTCATGTTTCACTAACTTATATAAAAAGCACTTGAGAATAGCAAAGAAAACATGATTCTCAACATTGATTATACTCAGTCAATATTCCAGTTTGGACCATATTGTTACAAATTTAGATATTTTGATGTCAAAACCTTAATTGGCTTTAAAAAACTGTTTATCTTATAAAATAAATTATAATACTATCTTAATTTTTCACCAGTGGTCTTATATGTCATTAATAAGGAATTATTGGGTACCAGCGAGTTTACTCAGCAATAAAGAGTACTTGCAGCAGACTTGAGGTTGGATCCAAGCACCCATATATTAGCTTGAAACCATCTTCTATTACCCTAGTTTCAGGGAATCTAACCCATCTTCTGACCTCCACAGGCAACAAGCTTGATGTGCTTCATATACACATATGAAGACAAAACACTCACATATATAAATTAAAACAAATCAATCTTTTTAAAAATGACAACAATATCAAGTCTACTGTTATACCCCCTACTACTAGCAGTGAGAAGTTCATTCCCATTCTGAAAGCTGTGCAGTCAAACCACAATATAGTGTTTGTAAATTATATAAATACAAAGGTACAATCTTCTGTCAGAGTGCATAATGAGCATGCACCAGGCCCCAAGTTCAATTGCTAGATATTGAACTAATTAAACTAATAAAAACAAATATTTCCAAGCTCAGGTTAATTTTATTACCAACCAAGCAACATTTTCTTATTTCATTGTTTTATTTTATCTTACTTTAAATTTTTTTTCAAAGAAATTTCATATATGGCTATTCTAATTTTTTATTCTAATTTTTTATTCCCACCACCTTACTTCGTTTCAACTCCTCTCATGCCCCCACACTCCTTCTTAAAACCCTAAGTTATTCTTTAATCATCATTTTATATAGATACATAGCTATACATCCTACTGTATACCTTTAGTGTTGCTCATATTTACACATATTTAAAGCTGAACACTTGAGCTTGGATGAACTTACAAGATCTCATGCCCAAAGAAAATGGATTCATTCTCAACAACCACTGACTGCCTAGGCTTCTGCATCTAAGGGCAGAATTGTGAAATTTCTGCCATCCATGTTGGCATGCTAACCTATGTTTTTTATTGGATGCAACTTCCCCTTAGATTGATGCAACAGATGCCCTGTATTTTGTCTCTTACAAATTTTAGACTGCTGCTACAGTATTCCCTGAGCCTTAGATACAGGCGGTACAAAATGTGTTCCAGCGAGGTATAAGCATGCCGCAAATATTTATTTTCTGCATTTTTGCCACTTGTGGGTCTCATCTATTACAAAAAGAAGTTTTGTTAATGAAGGGCACAAGCCACATTTACCTGTGGGAATAAGGATACATAACAATAATGAAGCGTTTAATCATTAGTTTTCTCATTTTTAATTAGAAAAATGGCTTAAATATAATATTAAGTATAAGACAGATGAAATTTCATTGTATCTGCAGAGACATGATGGACTCCAACATAGGTTATTAAATTAAACTTTATTTCAAATAAAGTTAGTTTGAGACTGAACTGAGTAAATAAATAGATTTGGGGCTTGCTGATAGAGAGTGCCTTTAAAAATGGGTGTGCACATATTTCTTTGCGCTTCTGGAGCAATACTTTGTATTGTCCACCCTGTGTTCATTAATAGATATCATTTTATTGTCAACTCTCCAATGTATCGAAGTCACCTTGAGAATTACATTTTTATTTGCCAGTTATTGATAGCTAACAATTTACTCCTAAATATAGTCATCTCCAAATATATTCATTTTATTCATTTCCTAGTTTCCTTCCAATTTATTCTCTCACAGTTGCATGCATGTTGTATGCTGCACACTATGTTGGTACATCTAAGAAAAGAGATGATATTACTTCTTCCATCGATCTGCTACTCAACTTTTTGGGAAGCCTTGGGATTTAAAGAATTACAGTAGATTTCAAAAGCATTATAAAATGAAAATAAATTTTAAAAGTACATGGAAATAGTATAATTGGAGATCAGAAAATGTGTGTCAGAAAGACAAATTAGTATTTGACAAGGATTTGAGAAGAGAAGCAAATAAGTGAAACAAGAAGGGAAGAAGGAAGGACAGAAGAATGAGAGGACCAAGAGCCAAGGAAAAGACCATCCAAACTCAGAGCAATGTACCTAAGTAGTGACTGCAGCGTGGAGCTGTGTGGCAGGGTGTATAAAACACCCCTACACCTTCCAAATCACTTTGAGTTCTGCACTACCATTTTATCTATCTTCAGCTAAAGGGATCTGTTTTTAGAACAATATCAGAGATGATAGATGAAAACAAACAGATGATAGAGAGAAACAGAAAGAATGATAACTATAAAGAAACTGAAGTAGTTGCCTAGTAATTTTATATGGGCTGTCTTGTTTCATGAGCACATGTATTCTCTGTCTCAGAGAAATGATAAGAGCATCCACTGTGCAGGAGAAAATAGCCAGAATTTTAGAGATGCAAGTAAATAAATAAATAAACAAGAAATCATAAAAAGATGAACCTCCCAGCTCCAGCAGCAGTGAGGAAAGACATCTTCAGCTCATGCTTCTAACTTCCAAACTCCTTCTCTAGATCTACTACTCATTTTTAAGTGTTTATGACATAGCCTGGGAGCCTTGGTATTTACTGTAAAAAAAAACATAGAAAGCACAGATCATCACATAAAATCTATTTTCATTTCTATGAAATATTTCATTTTCCTTCTAATATTTTTCTCTAATTTGTGTGACATCTTAGACTATGAAGTTCAGGTTCAAACATGGTATTAGAAGACAATGGGTGACATGAATGTTTCTTCCAATCATATGTTTGTTCAAAACAACAAAATATATTTTTCAAATTAAAAATACAAACCTCATGTGTTCTTTAAGCTGCCCTGTAGTCTTGTGTTTTTTAAACCAGGGCAACCATGTTGATACTGGTAAGAGAAGGCCATCTATCTGACTCTTTCCCAGCTCCACTAACAATGAGATAACATCACAAGCATGTATATTTAAAAATCTGTGTGCATCATGATTTTATATGTGTCATCTTTTTCCCACAGAAGCTGTAGAGGCATCTGGTTCTTATTCAATTCCATCTTTCCTTTGACTACTTGTCTAATTAATGAAGGTGCTTTTTAATTCTATTCATCTTCTTTCTCTTGCTCCATTTAATGTGTTAGTTATGCTTCTCAACTTGTGTCATCTATTTTTGTCACCAAAGCCACTGATAACAAGCAGATAGTCTTGAGTAGGCACATATTCCTTATAGATGCTGCAAAAGGCTACGTTTTCTTTAATCACAATCCTTCAGAAAATAATTCAGGATTTTAATTTGCCTTTAATGATGCCAAAAATGAAATAATACAAGAGGTGTTAGTGGTGATTAAATGGAATTAAGTAACCTAACACACGATTACAGATGGCTTTGATTTAAATAGTAATTTTTAAGCATTGTTGTGAATGATGTCTCAGATGCTAAATGCTCAGGTTTGGTAAACCGTTTTACTTATGCATGCTTACATACTTTATTCAATGACAATTTCCTGCTACACTATGCATTCTAAATGAGGAAAGGCCACCTAATTTGAATTTGGAAGCCAAACTGAAAACTTTCCGTTCAAGTTACATAAAAATATATAAAACAGAGTTTAGAGTTAAAAGAGAGACCCAACAGGTAATCTTTAAAATACATTCTTCCTGTGAAAATAATTTGTTGAAAGGTGAAAGAAGCTAAAAATGCGGGTGTATAAAAAAGGAATTTGGCTTTCATAACTGTCAGCTAACCAAAACCGTGAGTATTAAAATATTTTCATCTTAAAATGAAAATGTTTTAAATAACTACAATATCCATAGAGCCATTTTCTCAATGCATCACATTGTTCACTCTCCCTGTCAACTGTGCAAAGGCTTTTTTCAAAAACACGGCAGGATTTAAAAGCCTCACAATGGTAGTGATAACATCACAACTCTCATTTCAAAGAATAACAATCTATGTCCTGCTTTCTCAGACTGATGGTGGAGTAGTCTGAGTTATATAAGGTAACCTTTTAAAATATACCCAAATAAAATACTATTTCTTGAAACACCTGAAATCAAAGACTATCTATACAAACAAAAGTAAATGTTCATTTATATAAATATAAATTATTATATAGTTACTCTCACATAAACAATTTTATGTTGTCAATATGTAATATATAATAGTGTTATATAATAGTGTTATATATGTGTGTGTCTGTGTGTGTGTATGAAAATTGAAAGCTAAGTGTTATTTCCTATTCAAAGCTTTCATCTGCTGATGTCCTTTAAACCTCTTTTAATGGTAATTCTGGTTTGCCATTGTTTTGACTATATCATTGTAAGCCATCTCTTTATCTTCTCTTTCTCTAGGAGTCCATATCTAATCAGGATTTCCTATCATTCTTTAGAAATTTCCTCAAGGCCAGCCATTCTTAAGACATGCCCTCAGGTCACAAGAATTGGATAATAAGTCTTCCTTTCTCTACCTACTAAATGTGTTTGGAAAATACATGCTCTGTCCCTGCAGCATCACTCCCTAACTAACATCTATTGCCCACATATCTGATAAGGTTTCTAGATTATCTTTCTCATTCAAACCTTGTTATTAAGCTCTCCCAAAATCAGTGATTACTGAAACACGTGTTCACATTATTATCTTACTTAAAATTCTCCTCATGCTCTTGCAATGCATAAAAAGCAGTACAGTGCTACAGGGTCTATGACCTACTTCACTCACTTAGTTCCTTCCTTTACTCCTTTGAAACCCAACAGGCTTCTTTGAATGAGCCCTCCTACAGGAATGCCCCAGATTTCAGATTTCCCACATATGATAATAATTCAAAGCCCAGTTTCAAATTTCACTTTCTTGGGAGAGACCTGTTTCTAGAAAACATATATTTGTTTTGTTTTGTTTTGTTTTTTTGGATTGCTTTCTCAAAATCTGTCCTAATTGCATCTTGATGTTCTTGTTATCCTCAGATTCTATCACAGTTCTATACAACTAAATACCTAAATACCCTAAATAAATTGATCTCAGGAAATAGTTTAGATAAAATGGCTAGCTTTTAAATATGCAATACATTTTTCTAAACAATAAGGTAAATAACTGTAATCATCTTACAGGTATATGTAACACCATAAAGGATCAATGTAAACAATTAGCACACTATTATTAATATTCCACTTGAAATTGTTTTCATATTTAAAGTCATCTTTATACAATGTCGCAAATTTCTTTTAGAATTGAATCCATTATTCAAAATTTTTTATCTTTGGAAAAGACACAGTTGCTAAAGAAAATAAAATTAGAAAGAAAAGGGAGAAAAAAACCTTCTGGAAATGAATATCCATTTGGCTGATATTTTTGAGATATTCCATCCCTGAATTGTTGAATGTTTTTGTCATAACAAATCTCCCTTCTCGGATAATCAAAACTAAACATTTAACATTAGCTAAAGCTTTCATACCCAACTCTGTTTAAGCATAAACTTAATTTCTTAAGACTTCTACATCACAGTTTCGCACGATAACAAGAAAATAACAGAAACATCTTTTCTGTGACACAGGAAGGCTTTGGGGGGAATACTCATTATACAATAAAGTATACTGAGGGAAAAAAAGCTATATGGATACACATGGCAGGAGAGGTTTAGGTGGGAAAACAATCTGAAAAAGATTTATGTGAGACTCACTTTGGGAACAGAAAATACAATAGCATGTTTTGGGGATATAACAATGTGTTGCAGGATGTTTGATCACATTGTGAACCCTGGGATTGTGCTATTTACTGGGAAAAAAACAAACAAACAAAAAACAAACGAACAAAAACCAAACGAACAAAAAAATAAAAAGAACAAAATCCAGTTTCTAACTGTGGCGTGGCCCAGTGGTTAGCACACACATTTATTCCAAATAATGAATGTAAAGTTAGTTTGTAGAAGGAAGCACCCATGTTTGAAAGCGATATCTAATTAAGTAGCAGACAAACTGATGAATGAGAGAGAGATTTAACAGAATAGGATATGCCCGACTTTCATGAGAAGAGAAAGGAAAGGAAACTACTTGAGGAGTCGTGCAGAGGAGATAGTTTTACAGGGAGACTTTTACAGAGACAAAGAATTAGCCAGACACATGTGAAGACAGAATGAAGAAGAGAAGAAGAAGGAGCCAGAAGATCAGAACAGGTTGCTAAAGTTAGTTTGAGACTAAGCACAATAATTTAATCAGAGGCCAAGAGAGAGAGACCAGATTGAGTCAGTCAGTGGAGTATGAGACAGAACAGCAACATTGAATCAGCCAGCCAGAGCTCACAAAGAACAAGAAATTGTGAACTTATTCAGTAGTAAGTCTCAGAGTCTGAAAACATTCTAGGACTAGATAAGACAGAATGGAGGGTAGAAGCTTCCAGAACTAGGTCTAGTTAGCAGACAGAGGCGGTACTTGTCTGAGATGACAATTACAGCAGGCGAATAAAACTTACTATTACAACCAGGGACAACCAGGATATTGAAAACAGAGAGCGAGGAACACAGATATTATGGTGAGATGTTTCATATACATATCACAGAAAACTAATGGAATTCCAGATAAATATTCATATAATAAACAGTTATGAAATTGATATTTCTATATTGGTGATATAGTACACATGGTTGAAAGGTAAAGGTTTTATAAGAAATATAATAGAGGAAGAGAAGAGTTTATGCTGGAAAACCTAAACTGTAGGCACAAAACTGAAAATAAAAATAATTACTGTGAAGCTCTAGGATCAAAGGCACAATTTATTCAGATACAGACACACACACACACACAGACATATAGACACTCAGACACACACACATGCTCACACACACATGCACACACACTATGTACTAGATAATGATCAGTAAAGGAAGAGTCCTGAAGGATAACTCATTTATGTCAAGCTTGAACAAGTTAAAGAAAAATAATGACATTTATATAAACATGTGGGTGTGATGTTTCTGTCACTGACAGTAAGAGGAATTACCAAGACACATCTTCATAAAACTACTGATTATCTCCTGGGAACAATGATCTGCTCATCACTAAGATATCAATAGCTGAGGATGGCAGTTCGTTGGAAAGGAAGAAGCAAGTCAGAAATGCTTTTGGTAGTAATATTAATTAGCATTAATGCATTTAAATGAAAACCTTTTTAAATTACAGAATGTTTTTGAGTAAATATCCAAGCATTTCTTCACTTGAATTTTTACAATATGTAGATATTGGGTCCTGAGCCTTGCAAGGAGTGCAAAAAGTGTAACTATCTGACAGATTTTCTGTGACAGGAAACCTTTTGTGAAGTCATCATAATTTTAATCTATTCATAATCCCACAAAGAAAATGTGACTTGAATTTAACCTTAAACACAAAAAATCTTGTGAAAGACTTATATGAAAAAAAGTGATTTAGTTAAGCAGGATAATATAAAAAACTTCAGAAGCAGCAAAATGTAAAGAATATGCTGGGATTTTTATAGTTTTTGAGAAAACAAAGTGTACATAGAAGCAGAGGAGATACATCTCGGTGATAGTGCCATTGGCTACAGAGTGGACATAGAACAAAAGAAATGAGATACTCTGGACTACATAGCAAGGATCATGAATGCCTAAGTCAAGCATGACTCTGATCATGGGGATGTTGATGATGATAGTGGAGGTGATGACAATGATGTGATAACAGTACACAATAGGCACCAATGACTGCTATTGTCAGTCAAACCTCTTCTGGAGAATGTCTAAACATAATGGGATATGTTGTTCCACATATCATTAGAAGAATGCAAATCACTAGTGATGCCATTGAAGAATTTCTATATATCTAAGTAAAGAAACAAATGGAAGCTTATATTCACACATGCATAATATATTTTTTTTATATGGATTAGCATGGGTGTTCACAAAACAAGACAAGTTCCTGATAGTAGCCAATGTTCTTTCATTCTATAACAAAGAAGGCTAAATTACTTTCTGCAGTGCATCAGACATACTAGACCTAGTTAGGTCTCCCCTTAAAATCTCACTCACACTTCTAAGACTTGGGTTTTTTTCTCTTGCATACCATACCCTAGACATTCAGGAATGTAGGTCTTTAGAAACTAAATTATTTACTCTATATTATTTGTCAGAAATCTTTCTCCAAATTCTTAGATATCTGACTTTTTATTGTTCAACTTTAACTATGATTAATTTAATTTCATCAGCTGTCTTTCCCCAAAATAGAGACAACATATGGCACATAGTAGACACCTCCAGTCATCTATTGAAATCAATTAATTAGTGTAAATCCCTTTAAATATGTTACTTTTATTTCTTCTAATGAAGGGATGAGATGAGACTCGTATCCAAGCTTTAGAAATACATGGCTTGGGCTGATCCCAGAGCACTTCTATCTATCCCTAAGCCAAAGCCTGGAAGCTTCTAGCCTCTGTACAATATAATCTTCTGCAAGCCCAGACCTTGAAGGCTTCAGCTTCCAGGCTTCATCTGCTAACCTGGGCCTAAAATATTTCATCCTCCCACACATACTGCTGAATAAATTCACCCCTTCTAGCTCTTTCTGAACTCTGGCTGGGTGGTTCAATTCAGCTGTTTGGCTCAAACTCCTCTCCAAGCTAACTGATTCAAGTTGGATTCTTCTGGCTTCTGGCTAAACTGCTCTGCCTGGCCTCATACTAAATTTGGCAATATATTCTAATTATCTGGCTCCTTCTCCTACTAAGGCTATTCTTAGTTCACCTGTGTTTACCTTATTCCCTATGTAACCTGGATATATAGAACTATCTAGGAAAGACTACCATAAACACATAACATTCAACACATATCACACCATTTTTCTTTCTTGTTACTCTTAAGTACTCTCTCTTCCTCAAGTGAGCTGAATATATCCTATCTGACTCATTCTGTCAAATCTTTTTCTGATTCATCACTTTGCCCTCAACTAAAGGTTACTTTCAAGCCTGGCTGCTTTCTTCAACAAACTAAACTTACTTCCATTGATAAGGATTAAGGGTATATACTTAGAACATGTTGTTATTTCAGTCGGATCATACAGTAGTCCAGAGCATGTATGCATTCCAGCTGGATCATATTTTTGGGTGGGATCCCTTGCCAGAGCAGCTATTGCAAGATTAAAATTCTTCTACATTTTACTTTAGTGACATCATCTGACTCAGACTATAGATAGACTAAAGTAAGCAAACAGAAGCTCAGCAGTATGAAGGTTCAAGGTCATCAAGGCATCAGATTTGAAAATGGACATGTGACCTTTTATATGAAAAAGGGGTAATTGACTCTAGGTTTGGGGTATGTTTACAGAAGTTTCAAGATTTTATCTGGATCTTTGAGGAAGGACCAGAGGAACTGATCAAAAGAATAAAATTTATAGATGGATATGGGACCAGTGAATATCTGAAATCTTCATCAAAGGATAGTATATGAAAACTAATCATATACTTTTAATGACTTCTTCAATTTAATTATATTTTATCATGGTTCCCCCCAAAAAATATTTGCTGAAATATTTTTTAATATTTATTCATTAGCAAATAAAACACTTTAACGTAAGAGCCATTATTGTTCACTTTTCTGCCTTGGAAATTGAAACTACAAATTTGATTTTCTTATATACATATCATGTTAGGAGCTGAATTGGAGTTAATTGCAGTTCAACCTACCTATCATTTAGCCTTACTTGAATGCTGTATAAGTGATATTTATGAGTTTTCTTTTACAAAATCCCTTAATTATAGCACTTTATCATCTCTCACATTTCCTCCCAAGATGTTCTCATTGTATTCCATGAATATCTATTGATTCTTTATTATGTGGTTGGTATTCAGTTAAGTACTAGAAATGATGACAAATGAGATATAACACCTGCCTTTGGGGAGCTTATAATATTAAGATTCAGATATATTTTAGACATCATGAATATTTTTAGTTTAATTCAGTTGCCTTGAATAAAATTTTTGCTGTTGAAATATTCTGAAATATGGATGAAGATGAGCAAGTACTGCTGCAAAAGTTGGTTTACATTTCAGTAGTTTTTCAGGTGAATGGGGTATTACGATGTAATAGATCTCTATTAGACCCTTCTGGGTGTGTTGCTATTGTTGTCTCTTTGTGTGTGTATATGTGTATGCATAATTCAACATATGTACATTTTCATCTGCACAAGGTATGATGGCAATGAAGAAAAGGTATAACTTGTTCCATTTTAGTCAAGTAGAGAGAGAAACAGAATAGAGGAGCAATGCTTTGGGAGCTCACAAGGTTTACTGACTATATGGAGAATGGTGAAACACAATCTAGGATATTATAGCTATTTCTATGTAAATATATGCTTGGAATTCAGATCAAAGTTTTAGAAAAACAAACTGGTATGGGTAAAGGACATCTCAAATTAATATGTGTCTTGCCTATTTTTTTTTTTTTTTGGTTTTTTTTTAGACAGTGCTTCTCTGTATAACTCTAGCTGTCCTGGAACTCACTCTGTAGACCAGGCAGGCCTTGTACTCAGAAATCTGACTGCCTCTGCCTCCCAAGTGCTGGAATTAAAGGCATGTGCCATCAATGCCCTGCTCCTTTTGCCTTTTTAAAATATTAGGTGGGGTGGGGGTAGGGACATCTTCTTGGAGACTTGGAGGAAGAAGGGGTGTGGAACTGTGGGAGGGCGAACTGGGAGCTGGTAATAACGGGAATGTAAAATAGAAAAGGAATTTAAAAATAAAATTAAACAAAAATAAAATGGTTGGCCTCTAAAAAAAATTAATTAAAAATCAGCTTTAGCTGTTACCTGTCAATGTTACCCTTCTGAAGTTAGAATAAATTATAAAACCAGTTGATAAGCCCAAGGTGGGATCCAGCTCAAGGGGAGGTTCCGAGACCTGACACTATTACTGAGGCTATGGAGCTATCACAAAAAGAGACCTATCATAACTGCCCTCTGGAAGACCCAAAAAGCAGCTGAAAGAATCAGATGTAAATATTTGCACTCAACCAATGGACAAAAGCTGCTGACCCATGTGGGTGGATTAAGGAAAGGCTGTAAGAAGCTGAGGAGGAGGGCAACCCTGTTCCAGTCTCAACTAATCTGGACCCATGAGATCTCTCAAACACTGGACCACCAACCAGGCAGCATACATCAGCTGATATGAGGCCCCCAGCACATATGCAGCAGAGGACTGTCAGATCTGTGTTCAATCAGAGATGATGCACCTAACCCTCAAGAGACTGGAAGTGGAGGGTAGGGGATAAGGGTAGGGGTGGGCACATCCTCGTGGAGACGGGGGTTGGGAGGAGGTATGGGATGTGGAACAGTTGGAGTGTGGACCAGGGATTTGGGAATAAAATCTGGAGTGTGCATAAATAAATAAATAAATAAATAAATAAATAAATAAATAAATAGAAATGCCAAAAAAAATCAAGAATGTGACAATGTGTTCATTGTATCAAAAAATAAATGCATGACCTTGCTGCTTTTTCCCATCAAATAACTTTGTATGAAAATTTTTCAGCAATACATGTATATAGTATCCTGATAAAGCATGCATGTTTTGAATCTCATATAATGACATGCAACCTTGTTTTCTACAGATTAACATTGACTTCAGTACCAGAGACATCATCTCAAGGAATATTGCTGAACCAACTTCAAAATGCTTTGATGAGGCTCAGAAATTAATCTATAGTCTTATGGCCAAGGATTCATTCCCTCGTTTTCTAAAGTCAGAAATTTATAAGAAATTGGTAAATAGCCAACAAGTTGGAAATCATAAAAGATGGCTACCTTTCCTGTGAAAAAGGTAAATAAAATAGTATAATAAAGGTTACCATATGAAACAAACAAACAATACAAAACATTTCAAGGTTTTGAAAAATTTTTACTTTATCTATCTAAATATATATATATATATATTCTCTCTCTCACACATACACACACACACATACACACACACACACACACATATATATATATATATATATGACTATATAAGTCACACATTACAAATTTAGTCATTTTATCAGGTACTTAAAAATCTCCTGGAAGAATACAGAGTGAGTTGATAGAGCTAAATAAAACTTTTCAACCACAAGTGAATATTTTTATATATTGTAATTTCAAGAAAATATACAAAGCTTCATGCCACAGAGTTCAGGACTAACTAGTATTATATACAGCATTTAAAATGTCATTTGCATTATTCAAAAACCTCACTTCTGAAAAAAGAAAATTCTTTACCTAAACACAATTTTTCATTTACTGGATTCAACTATTCCTTGTGAACTATAACGTGATTACATGATTATATATATATATATATATATATATATATATATAATAAAATTATCATATATATATATGATAATTTGATGAGTATCTGAACTACTGTGTCTTTAAAGTTAAAAATGAAAAGTGATGGATGTGTACATACTTGTACATATCCCTAACAATGCCAGAGACCAAATGTTTCAAAATCTATTACTTGTCTCAGTAATAGCCTGACATTGATGTGTGGATGAAGAGGATGTTGTGAGTGATGGATTTTATATTCTCCTACTAGGAGGAACCGAGAGCAAAGAGGCACAATCAACTGCAGATGATGAATAATAGTATAGCAGTGACTGTACCATAAAGTAAAAAGTTACTGCAACATCACCTATCTGATGTGGGTTAAGGGTCTATTTGCTTACTCAATGCTGGAATTTGCTCATAAAACCCAAATAAAATTTAAAATTTTTATTTTACGAAATTATTTACCAATGTAAATGTAACAGATTATTTCCTGTATATATGATGTTGTATGATTCAACAAATCCTTTGTGTTCCAATTTTATTTTCACAGATTCATTTCTCTTCATTGCCATTATTTGAGACTGAAAATTTTTAAATGAAGGAAAAACACTGGTGACTTCTTTTGCTTCTATAAATGGTTCATTTGATAGACAAGAATCTTGCCTCCTCCTTCTGAAAAATCAACACTTAAACAAATGTAAATGGATGGACTATTCCCTGTGCACTTGCAAATTCTACCAAGCCTGGCATAATATGAATGAACTGAAATGTTTGCAGGGAGGGAGATTATCTACTAATTGTAAAATATCTATACTATACCAGCATTTATTCTAAAGATTTTAGCTTTAGTAGGGGATATAATAGGTGGATATTTTATTTATTCTAGAAAATATAAGGACAAGAGGCATATACAATCATTAAATTTATACTATTACTTCCAAATAGAGAAAAAAATGTTAAAGCTCTGTTGTTTCTTGAGATCACACATCTGGTGAGTGACAGAGCTATAACTGCAGCAGATGTCACCAAGTTGTCACGCTAATGCTTGATTCAAGAAAATAATGTGGTCTCTCCCCACTTGAGTTGCATGAAAGTGTCGAATCTAAGCTCCAGCAAACCTCCCACACTCTGGCAAGGTGCCACAAATGTTTGAATTAACTCTACAGTCAGTTTATAAATTATTATCACACAGCAAAACTTTTATCATTGGCTCTCAGGAAGTAAAGGAGACTCCTATACCACGTTCACCATCTTGAGGCCATAGAAGGTTGATATATTGCACAGGAAGATCCTGAGATCAGCATGGTTTGTTTTTGTTTTTGTTTTTTAATTTTTTTACTGGATATTTTATTTACATTTCAGATGTTATCCCCTTTCCCCATTCCTCCCCAGGAACTCCCTACCCCATTCCCCTCTATGAGGATGTGCCCCCACCCACCCACTCCCACCTCCCCACCCTCGAATTCCCCCAGAGTGGGACCTTCCTTCCCACCTATACCCGCAAAGGCCATCCTCCCCTACATATACAGCTGGAGCCATCGCTCTCTCCCTATGTTCTCCCAGGATGGTGGTTTAGACTCTGGGACCTCTCAACCAACCAGAGCATGATTTGTTTAAAAGTGGATGTTAAATGACCTCTTATGTAATACCTATTTAAGATTTGCCACTGTAGACCCTACCTCTACTGCCTCTACTCACTTTCCACCATGAGATATGTAATTCAGGATTTCCAATTTAATAAATCAAAAATTAATCAAATCAATGACAGGATTTTGAAATAGTAGGATTTTAGAAAAATACAATGAGTACCTCCTACATGCAATATTCCATATTCTATTCATTACTCTTTCACACAACATGCTATTTTAATCCATAATTATCTTGCACAACTTGATAAATGTAAATGTGAGCAGAAAATATTACTGAAAAATGTGAAAATCATGTAAACATCTTGACTATGAAATTAAATATTCAATCATACTCTACTATCATTTTAAAATATCCTAAATGACTTAAATAAATTAAGTCATCAAAAATTTAAACTATATAGCAATTGGCTAATAAAATTACAAAATAATTGACCAAAAAGGACTTAAATATTATAAGAGGATTCTTTGCATTGTTTTAGCTTTTATGTTTGTTCTTTTCTCTTTTGAGATAAGGCCTCTGGGTCTTCCAATCTGACCTTTAACCCACAATCTCCCCACTTCAGTCTCTGACTCCTTGGATTATAGGCATGAGCCATCTCATGCAAATGTTTGCCTTTTCTATTTTCTAACACCCATCACTAAGATGTACTGAAGAAAAGTAGATGATTTATTCCTAAAATAATCTTAGACTCTAACAATTTTATGTGTTGTGACAATCATAAATTTAGTTTATCCTCTTTGAATTGTTTGCATATCAAATATTTACACTTTGATTAACACAGATTTTCTACATATACAAATGTAATTTCTTATATTTGCCTAGGAAGTCTCCATTTCAATTTCAAGATATAATCAACTGACATTTTTTTCTGATAACTATTAAATTATAAAATCTTTTAGACGTTAAAAATGTGATCTAGTCTCCAGCTTCATCTTTCCAAACTTGTTTTTATATTTTGCCTACTGTAGAAAGAAGCAATTCCCTACCTTCCTTCTTTCATTTTCTCTATGGTAGTTCTAATCTGTGTGGTCTACCAACTCTGTGTTCCCTGGTACTCTTGATAAGAGGACATGTTGCTTAATAAGAAGGAAAGGAATGTTCTTTTTGTTTCCTCTCTTATACCCTTTTTAAAAACATTAGCAGCATCCTAGATTTTTAAAGGACAATAACATTCAGGGTCACCACATTGAGAATAGTCTGGAGGTTTTGTTTCGTTTTGTTTTTGTTTGTTTGTTTGTTTCTGTTTTGTTTTGTTGTTGTTTCTCCAAAAGTTTAGGAATCATTTGTATCTACGATTGTAGAAATAAAGATTAGAATAAATTTTCCATTTATTCTTATTGAAAAATTTCATGCATCAATAGTGAGCCTTCCCTCACTTCCACTAAACTGGGAGATAATTTCGTATCTCCAATTTAACAATCAGAAAAGAAAACCTTACTTTAAAAAAAATTACTTATCAGATGATACTCCCAATCATGAAAGCTACACTGCACTACACCATTAGCAGTCAGTTTGAACCACTCCAGGAAAACCAGACATTCAATAAAAAAGAGAGAGAGAGCAATACCTAGGGAGAGTGAGAGGTGGGGGAGAATTTTCTCTTAGAACTAAAGAGAGCGTTTGGTCCCTGCATCACTTGTCTTCCAATATTTACTTCCCATGCAAATAATTCTGGCTCTAGCCTTAACCCACACAAGCCCTATACAACAATTTGAATGCAATTATGTCTGATGTTTGTCTGCTTTACTTTCTAGCCACATAGTAAAGCAATTTATTTCATAGTGTTGTCAATTAATTTAAAATGAACTCTTTTTACAGCCATGTAAAAAGGTGGGGTGTTGTCAGAATGGTAATCCATTATTATATGAATAAAGAGTCACACAGACCATGTGCTTCTTTTTGTCAGATTTTCCACCGCATTTTAATGGAGGAGTATCAGAAATGAATGTTAAGTGATAGCTACTTAAAGAATGCCATTAAAAAAAGGAAGTATGTTTTTATAATTGCTATTTATAGATTATAATTGAATACAGAATATATGCATAATTACTTTTAATTATAAGTGAGAAGACACTGGGATGTTTACAAGTGAAACAAAAGCTGTTTTCCTCTTTGATAACAGTGTGTATTAACTGAAGAAAGTGTTGTGTTTTCCTGTGATATTTTCATGCATACGTATAAAACATACCTTGACTACATTCACCCTCCTGCCTCCTCTTCTATCTTCAACTCACTGGCCTCTTCCTCCTCTCTAAAATTTTCTGTTTTCACCGAAGGTCTTAATTTTTAAGTAAGTAAGGTTGGCTGTAAACTATGTATAACAGCACTTGCCATGAATTCTACCATTTTGATAGGAAGTGTTGAAGTTGGATGACAGCCTAAATATATATATATATATATATATATATATATATATATATATATATATACACACACACATATACACATACATACATATACATGCACGTGTGTGTGTTTATGTGCATGGAGGTCACAGGTATATTATCACATGGTAAGTCCTCACTTCAAACTTTTGAGAAGGGAATCTGTAACTGAAACCAGCATTCTTGAGTTACCTAGACTGACTGGAGCTGCTTCATCAGCAGCACTGCATGTGGTGAGATGCTGAATAACTGAGGTCTAGTCCTCATACTTGTGTCGCAGGCACATTTATGAACTGGTTTATCTCCACAGCCCTGGAAACTATCATATTCAATTATTTTTCGTACATATTTTTAAACATTTATTTATATTTCCAAAAGGAAGATTTTTTAAAAAATATTTAGCTCCCTAAAAAATTGCAATGACTTATTTGTTCAAGTAACTGTACTTCTTTATATATTTGGAAAGAAAGTTTGTGCCAGGCAGAGGTGGCATAGGCTTTTATCCTAGCACTCGAGAGGCAGAGGTAAGTGAATCTCTGAGTTTGAGGCCTGGCTGTTTTACAGAGTCAATTCCAGGATAGCCAAGCCTACAAAAAATACCATGTCTAAAAAAACAAACAAACAAACAAACAAACAAACAAAAACAACAGGAAAGAAAGGAAAAAAGAAGAGAAGAAAATAAAGAGCTTGTAATACTTGAAACATTAATGATGGAAATGGTGATAACTTAAACTTAGGATATAATAAATGCCTGGTTCATTTAATAAAAACTAATGAGAAATATTACAGTTTTCATAATTTAGATATATTGAATGCTTATATTTATTCCTATAATTTTCAATAATAGAGTTATTTTTACCATGTCAATATAGGTCTTTCAAAAATAAATATTTTTGTGCATAATATCTTTGAATTATTCCTTTCATTATACTTTTCAAATATGAAGTATTTACTCTATATGTACAATCCTGATTTCAAAATCATGTGTTTTACATGAAAGTCTTGAAAAAAGATATTGATAATTAAGAAACAGTAAGCTTCCATATTACTCATTCAAATAATTTGAGTGTAAAACTTCTATGCAACTATGCTACAAACGTTGGGTAAAAATAGAGTACATTAGGAAAGATTTGCAATTGGTTTCCTGAAATTTTGACTTTAAAATAATGTATCATATAAAATAAATCCATTGATTCCTTTAGGGGTTTCTTTTCTAGAAGTTGTCTCTCCAAAAGTTGGATAAATCCTAACAGTTGAAGGTTGCAGATCAAACTCCCACAACATTTTTAAGCAGATAAAATTCATTTATCCAAATGTGGCTTTTGTATTACATAAAGAATTGACTTCATAACATAATGGCTCTAAAAATTTGAAAACTCATTGAAAAATCTAAAACCATATATACTTTTGAACAACATATATATTCAGTTATTGATTCATTTCTGCTTAATTTTCCATTTTTGTGAAAGTATAAATGTTTCAATCGTTATAAATTTTAATTGAAACAGGAGTAAAGTTTTAGAAAATCATAAAATGAAACAATATTACTCATGTTTAGAAGATTTATTTTGCTGGTCAATATCTTTCTTAAAAGATGCTAGATAGGAATACAATATACTCATTCCCTCATTCTATGAATAATTAAAAATAATCATGAATTGTAAAATATGAGATCATTGTTTTCAGTGTTAAAGACTGTTACAGTATACACTAGTTTTTGTTTTGTTTTGTTTTGGGGGGTTTTATGGCTTTATTTTTTGTGTTTTTTTTTTTATTTTTGGTTTTGATTTTTTGAGACATGGTTTCTCTATATAGCCTTGGCTGTCCTGGAACTCACTCTGGAGACCAGGCTGGCCTCGAACTCAGAAATTCACCTGCCTCTGCCTCACAAGTGCTGGGATTAAAGGCGTGCACCACCACTCTCCAGCCTGTCTAACTATTCTTAAGAATTTCTTACTAAACTAACAATTTTGAGGTAAGATATAGAAGTCACAAATAATATTTTAAAAATTCTAAAAGAATACCACAACCAAAAAAAAAAAAAAGCATGGTTTTACTTCACTATATCTCCTCAAAGAGAAATAACACTAAAATGACTAAAGCAAATGTAATTTCACAATATGTTTGAATATAAAATTTGAAACTCATGTTGCCACCTCTTAACATATAATAATTAAGATCTGAACTAATTTAAATGAGATGATATGAAAATGAAAATTATGAGTCAATCTGAAGCATATATAGTGGTTACCTAACCAAAAAAAAAATAAAGTAAACAAAGAATTCAAGAGCGAAACCTGGAAAGGTATAGAACACAAGAAACAGGATATAGAACATAGAAAACAGAATAGAGAGCACAAGAAACAGGATAGAGAACACAGGAAATAGAAGAGACAAAGCACAGGAAACAAAAATAGAGAACACAGGAAACAGAATAGCAAACACAGGAAAGAGACTAGAGAGCACAGGAAACAGAATAGAGAGCACAAGAAACAGTATAGAGAGCAGAGTAAGCTGAGTATAGAGAAAGATGACAGTCTTAGGAAGAAATACTGTGAATGGGCAAAAACATGCTGTAAAAAAAAAAAAACAAGCATGTTAAGCAAACTTTGATTCCTAGATTCTGGCTCATGAATGATGCTAGCACTATAAAGAAAACTCGAGGTAGGGAATCAGCCTTACAGAAGCAAGATGATGATATCTCCTGGCAGGAAGAGTCCTGAACTTAGTATGTGCATTTGAGCTGTTCTCTGTCCCATGCCTAGCCAGGGTGAGAAGGAGCAATGTGCTACAGGTAGTATATCCAGCTTCTGTTAGCAGTTATAAATACATAAATGAGCTACTTTTGAGGAAAGAGGATTTTCCCCTCTCATAAAAAGGTCATTGTTTTATAACTGTCCGGTCTTACACTTCCCATAACAAACATAATGAAAACTTGTATATATTCAGTATTATCTCATTCATCATGAATTCATTTTTTAAATTAATGCATATTGGCTTCTTTTCACTGGCTCACTCTTTTGTTTTTGTTTTTTCATTGAAAATGCTATATAATTGGGGGAATAAAACTACTAGCAAATTTTTAGTGATACAATTATGAGCATTATGACATTTTTAGCATAAGTTACTTCCTCCTGAAACGTTTGTGGTCTGGGTGTATTCAAACCCTAGTTAACCATCTCCATTTGCTTTGTGGTTCTCTTTTGTCTTCTTCATTCTCCTTATTCTTCTTACTTTAGATTTCCACTCCTGTTCTAATGTTGCTCTCGGGACACAGATGCTCTCTAAACACATATGTATGTTTTTACTCCTAGAACATTTTAGTTCATATAAGTTTAGAACCTTATATAACATAAAGCGAATTTTTATAAAAAGGAGTATAAGGTTCTGAGCTTAAAACTAGTATTTAGAAATTGAAATGCTTAGGAGTATATTTCAATAGTAGAGTAATAGTCTACCATGTATGAGACCATGCATTCTGTCCCAACACTCAACAAAGTAAATAAATGCAGAATTTATGATGGTGACATATATTTTCAATTCCAGAAGACAGAAGGCTGAGATAAGAAAAATTTTCCACAGCCCAATTTCTCTTGCATGTAATTCAAACTCCATTTTTCTTTTATTACCCAGATATATCCTTTATAGGTGTCATAGGACACTTGGCCCTGCAGCCTAGAACTTAACATCACTATGCCAGGTGAGCTGACACAAGGAATATATTTGTCTTGAAGGGCATTTCTGAACTAGGATGGCTAGCAGAAGCTCTATTATCAAAGGAAATCTCAAAAACATCAGAACTTTATCCCAGACCTAAAATAGTATGTCATTACTTAGCTGCATTATAAGAGCACTCCAGGCCTCTGTGGAGAGTGGAGAGTGAGTGGAAGGAAATCAGAGCCCACAGAGACAGTCAACTTCCACGCTTGTATTTAATGGTAACTTTTTAAATAAAAAACAAAAAAAAACAACGATGTGAAAATATTGAAAAGACTCTACTTTTAAGCACACAATTTTCTTAACCAGATCGCAACAACATCAAGCTATTACTCAAAAACACTTTTGGTTGTGAGTAACCAAAAATGACTTACCATCTTGCTTCCAGTCTAAAACATGTATGATATTCTCTAGTATCCCTTCCGTTACCAGCTACCTATCATGTGGATTCCTAAGATTAACATGAGCAGTCATTTTTACACAGTTCTTCAACATTATTTGTAATGAATGACAGGTACCACTGAATTCCTTCCTTCATACAATATATAGTTCCACCATAATAGTCATGCATGGCTCACAGTTCTTCTGCTTTTCTAAAGACTTTCCTAACTAGCCCTTTCTCTGCTACTCTTAGGATGTTTTTTATCTTCTGTTCTTAGCCTAAGAGTATGTTTGGAGCTCAAAATGTTATCAGGTCTTCTCCTATCTTGAACTTTTAAGTAAACACTCTTATCTTCAAGATAATTACTAATCTTTAATTGTGAAATGTGCAATAATTCTTCCCATAATACGAGTCCCTCTCATCTCGCCCTCACCTTTTGACCTTCCCTCCACTCTTCCTCCACAGCATTATGGAAGATTCCACTGATATTGAAGTTTGACCGGTATCATTCACCAAACCATTTCAAGTATCTGTATCTACTATCCCTTTAATATTACTGTTCCACTTCTCTTGCTTAAATGTTATGATCTTTTTTTTTTCCTGTGACCATAGCATGCTGACTTAGATAAAGGCTTGGCAAATGAACCCTTTCTGCATTTTCATAATTGACAATAACTAGAACTGAATTCTGTGTTTATATTAAGATGGTTCATATATATATATATATACATATATATATATATATGAAAGCAGTGATTGTCTTGCTAACTATTGCATGGCAGGTGATGTTAATGAGCATTTCTTACTAAGAAGATGCCAGATAACTGTCAGAAAAATAACAATTAAATGAAGGTCACAAAATATCTATTCTGATACCTTTATTTCCTTTAGTAATTCTGTTTCTTATCAGCCTGTAAGACTCATTATTAAACCTGATAAGCCCCATGGTAGATTAGTAAGTGATAACAATTAGGGTATCATAGGTACCACTTAAAACATGATTCTCATGTGGTGAATCTGTGCTTTCAGATTCAGCATCATAGTGTTTATCTCCTAATTCCGTGTAATTTCTTTTTTAATGTTCTAATTTATGTTAATAACTTATTTTAAAAGAATTAAAACTTAAAGAACTAATCTGAATATAGAAAAATCATTATAGGTCTTGTTTTCCTAATGTGACAACCCAATCTAGTGTAGTGTCAGCACTCAGATTACTCATGGCAATTGCCTGTGTTCTCAGATTCAGAAAGGACAATACTTCAGGCATTCAGATGAAAAGGCAAACACTCTCCCCCATACCTTTTCAATCCTCACATGTTCACACAGGTTCTTGAGTTAATAAGTCATAGTAGAATAGCATCTCCATGTGATGGAATTTTAATCTCCGTAAACCACAATGAGGTCTAGACCCACTCTAAGAAAAAGAGTAATGTCCTGTTGTCATAATACACAAAGCAAGTAGGCTATCTAGCTGCTACTCATTCATAAAAAATTAACATTTGATACTTTATAATTAATAAGGGGGAGTTAAATATAGTCCATGTGTTTTCTAAAATAAATTCTCCAAAACAAAAGTGTTCCAGCCTGGCATACCAATCTTCTGCAGTGGCTTCACTCAGATTTAATTGCACAGCAATTGTTAAACAATTCACCTTTATTGAGTCTCCCGAAAGTACTTAGTTTAATCTTTACTAAATTTAATTCCTGTGCTCACTAATTTTTGTCTAGTATATTATTTAATTAAAGCATGCAGAAACAATACAAATTAAAACTTGAGACACGGTAAACTGTGCCTGTCTCCTGACAGGCATACTTGTGTACTGGCATGAGGAGACCAGCACTGACCATAAGGCATCACTACTCCTGCACAAGTAGCATTTCCTTAAGTAATAAGAACGTCAAAGTGAGGCCCAATGTTAACTCTGAACTTCTATGTTTGTACCACATTAATGTAGGTTCATCAACTGCAGTAAATGTACCACATGAGTGGGGATGAGTACTGCTGGCCTTGGGAAATGTTCTGTATTATGGGGAACAGGGAGTATATGGAAAATCTTTATAATCCTCTGATAATTGTGCTATGAAGCTAAATTGTTATGAAAAAATATAGTTTTTAAAAATATTGATGAAAATTAGAGAAAGCAGAGGCCTGAATTCAAATTCTATTAAGGAAATCTCTAGAATTTGAAATGAGCAATATGTGAAATTTTACAGTTATTTGTCTAAAGAAATACTGTATTTCAATGCTGAAAGGCTGAATACTGGATAGAATGGAGTGAGGTTGCTCATTTAGATCATGCTTAAATTTTTAAGAGATAAATCTATGATTCTACTACAAATATAAAAATGATCTGCAAAATTGTTTTACTTATTAATGGAGTAAAGCTATTAAAAAAAAAAGAATAAGAAATACTGAATGACTTATACCCAAGTTGAGAAATGCAGGTGAAACTGGCGAATGTCTTTAAGAGTAATGCAACTTTAACCTTCAGGTATACCAGACAGAGTTATGTAGTTGGTAAAACAGTTTATAAGTTGTCAATCTACATGTTACCATCTACCCTGAGGCTAAAATCTGGTCAACAATGCAGAGTAAAGAATAGCACCTGTTAGTTCATTCCTGTCTATTAAATGTAGGTGAATGTCTACAGAGTTAGATGATAAATGTTTTAGTATTTGGAGGCCACATAAAATTTCTAACACTCATCTTTTTGTCTTTATCTTTTAAAAAGAATTGTATAAAACTGTAAAAAGCCATCCTTTCCTGTGAACTAACCAAACTGGATTTGGTAGGATTTCAACTCCTAGTCTAAATTAATGAAATCCAACCCTAGGCAATCCTGTAATCTTTGAAGAGACAATTACATAGTACTCTGTCTAGTATGATGACAAAAAATTCCTTGTTCTCAAATACTGAAAAATTTGCTAACTGAAAACAGGGAGTAGGAGACACAAAGAGTTAGTTCAAGTCCCAAAGCAAGATGTAAAAACAAGGAATGAGCGTAATGTTAAATGCTTTAGATCCACCTTTCTCTTTAAATAATGTATATCTATGCAGAGATATAAACGTTAAGTATATATAATGTTAATGAACTAAACATGACATGTGTTTCTTCATTGTTCTTTTGATATGCCAATATCACTCTGTACATTTCATAACAGACAATAAGTCAGGGGCTATTCTTACAAGATTGATACTGAATAAAGACTTAAAAGTCTAGAAAAGAAGAGAGAAGATACACAGTGAGAAGAGTAAAAGAAAACAGGCAAAGTAAATGTTGGTATAGGTCCAAACTCAGTGCGTCATCATCCTCATCTGTATAAACAGGCAGAGCTTCCCCATCTCTTCTCTTTCCTCTTCGCATTCTTTCTCTCTCTCTCTCCCTCCCTCCTTCCCTCCCTCCCTCCCTCCCTCCCTCTCTCTCTCTCT